>NW_028320598.1:0-168971 GCF_062004578.1 Staurois parvus
CATGCAAACGTTTAGCACAGAGGAAGAGAGAGGCATGCCTAAAGCCTCATACATATGATGAGAATATCAGATGAAAAATACTGCTTTGAGAGAGATCGTCCAAAAATCTGATCACACTGCATTCAAAAGCGGATCAGTTCATGGAAAATTATCCAAAGGGACAAGCACAAAAATGTCTTGTATACCAGAATGGACAATTTTCTTTTATTCAGTACAGCAAAGGAAAAAAAAAAAAAAATCATCATCAAGTGACCAAGACCGCACATGATCGGAAACAAGAGAATGCATTACAATACAATACATATCACTTTTGAAGTTTTAGTCTGTCTTATGAGAATTGTCACAACTTTTACATTTTCAATAGACTAGCATGCAGAAAAAACAAAGCAAAAAAAAAAAACCCAAACGATCATTCGTCTGATATTCTCATCATGTGTACAAGGCCTAACCAAGTCTGTAAGATCTGTAGAGTGCACTGGGCAGTGTGGTCAAACTCTGATGTCCGTGTGATTGTGCAACTGCTATAACAGGAAGGTGGATGCAAGCTGATGAAAGTGAGAGCTGTTAGTACAATACCTGCCTCACTGTGTACTTCTGTAACTCCAACTGGTCTAAGCTCTTCCCCACTGGTCAGTGAGGTTGCTTATTACATTTACAAACTGTAGGAATGCTTGGGAAGCATTGAGGCAGGGTCAAACGCACCTCTGAGCAGGCAAAGCTGAGATTTGCAAGTACCTTTGGTTGCCTGTATATCTAGGTAAACGGATTGTTGTTGTTTGAAAGGTGTTTTTTTTTTTCTCTTTTCTCCAGTAAGCTGGGGCGGCGCAGTGGCTAAATGGTTAGCACTTCCGCCTGGCAGTACTAGGGTAATTGGTTCAAATCCCAACCACGGCACCACCTGCCTGGAGTTTGTATGTTCTCCCTGTGCCTTCATGGGCTTCCTGCAGGTACTCCGGTTTCCTCCCACACTCCAAAGACATGCTGGTAGGTTAATTGGATCCTGTCTAAATTGTCCCTAGTATGTGTATGTATGAATGTGAGTTAGGGACCTTAGATTGGACACCCCTTGAGGGTTAGGGACTGATGTGAATGTATAATATATATGTAAAGTGCTGCGTAAATTGACAGTGTTATATAAGTACCTGAAATAAATAATAAGCTCTGTTTATGACAGGCCACTGTAAAGAAAAATTGATGTTGCCACACCATAATTAGACGGTTACCAACAGTTACTTACAGCATTGGCATTTCCTCCAACTTGCATGCATCTCAGCTGATACCAGCTCCAGTTAGAATCCAGCTCAGTTGACCTAAAGAAGAGACATAAGTCAGCATTGCTTCCATTTCTATAAACTGGACAACACAGTGGCTTAGTGGTAATGGGTATTTTATGCATAGTTTCAGTTTTACAGTTTTGACCAATGTAACTATGCATATACCATACCTGGCTTTCCTGGAAGCTGGAAAACACTGAAATTACACAGCTCCTCCATTGATCTGTGTTGGCTTCCATGTCCTGTCCTGAGCAGCTGCCCTGCTGCATTCCAAACACAGGAGGTCAGCCACATGGCATGGACGCCATTCAGAGAATGTTTTGCATTTTGTTGAATGAATGAGAAGTGTTCTCTGATTTGATGAGGTGGAGAGGCAGGGCACTGATGTCACATCCACTTCATCAGATCAGAAGACGCATTATCTGAATGGCGCCAGTCCTGGGTGGCCAACCTCCTGTGTTCACAATGCAGGGCCTCTGCTTGGCATGGGACCTGGAAGCAAGTGTAGATCAGTGGAGTAGCAGTGTCTTCTTTAGTGATTTCCAGCTTCCCAGAGCATTGGCCAGCTGCAAACTGGACCCATGCATAAAATATCCAAATATTTCAAACGCTTTTTGATGTGTTGCTCGCCTCTGGTGTACCACTTGTTTAATTACCTACCTGATGAAACTGAGATGAACTCCAAGAGATCGATGTATTCCAGAGCAATCAATGCATAGAAACACTCCATAGGGGATACTGGCCCAGCTGGGGTTCTTTGCTCCACAGTCAAAGCATGACTGAAAAACAAGAAGAAAAACAGATGAAGAAACCAGTGCAAAACAACTGTAACCTACGAGGGGCAACTGAAAGGTTTTCGGCCTATCCATGAAGCATTTGTCTTAGCCCAATTTTATTTTTGCTACTAATAGTACATATCTTTGCAAGGTTCCATAACAAATTTGTCACAAATAGCTTTTTCTTTGTTTCAATTATTGAAGACGGAAGTGCAGAAGGTCACCATTGTCTGAAAGATGGAGAAAGTGAGCAAACGTGCAGTTATCCAATACCTGCTGAAAAAGGGAATGAATGGACAGGACATCCACAAGGACATGATGGAAACATTAGGGGAGGATGCCCCTTCCTATTCCACCATTAAAAAGTGGGTGGCGGAATTCAAGAGGCCCTAGTATGTGTATGTATGGATGTGAGATAGGGACCTTAGATTGTACGCCCCTTGAGGGTTAGGGACTAATGTGAATGTACAATATATATGTAAAGCGCTGCGTAAATTGACGGCGCTATATAAGTACCTGAAATAAATAAATGTCACTGTCTGGAGTTGGCAGGACCTGGATGAAAGCAGTAATGAGGGTTGGTCCACCTCCACTATACCTTCATTAGTAATGCATTGACTGGCCATCCAGTGCAGCCTTTCAACCTTTTAGTCCCAGAGGAATCCATGAATTGATTCAGGGTTGGGGGAACACCTGCTAACATTCAATGGTTGCCAGTGGGAAGAATGTTTACCTTAAGCCTCTTAAACACTAGCAATCCACATTTGAATCACTCTTAAGAGAGCATTGGGCAGGCATTAAACTGGCATTGTATCACCTCTTGTTTTAACCTTCTAAATGCTGGTCTACTGCACTGCAACTGTGTACATTGTGCACGGTTGCAGCACAGCTCTGGTCACTTGAATGGATGTCTTCTGGCAGGCAACAGTATCCATCAAGCCCAACAGAGGGTATAATTCCTGCCGCAGCATGTGTACATCCCTGGCCAGGGCCTTTTTTGCTAAAGAGGAACGGTTGAGGGATGGTAAAAATGCGGCTCAATTGTGGCGTTTTACCCCCCGTCCCCCACGACTGCAACTATAAACAAGCCCTTACAGTGGTGATCAGAATACCACAAACTGCTAAAAAAAAAATATTCATTGGTGTTGTGCCACTGACTCTTAACACCTTCCTGCCCGGCCTATAGCAGATTGACGGCCGGGCGGGACATTCCTCCTTGTGACTGGGCATCATATGACGTCCTGTCAAAACGAGCCGCTCACGCAGCCGCGCGATCTGTCACGGGACACAGCCCATGACATATCACTACACCGGCCCGTTTCCAGTGTCATGTGACCAATCACAGCAGATTACATGTCGATTGTAAACAATGGATGGCTTCCTGTAATGCATCCATTGTATACAATTATATTAGCGGTGACTGGTCAAGGCAGTCACATGATACAGACAGGGCCAATCACAGTCCATCTGTATCATGTGATCAACTTTGCCTAAGCACAGCTAATCACAAGAAAAGACTGAATGAATCAGTTTCATTCAGTAACAATGATTGCAAATATCAATGAAATACATTGGTATTAGCAATCCTAATGTGTTAAAAAAAAAAAAAAAATCTGGTCACTTGCCCAGAGTAGCTCAATATTACTATGGTAACATAGTACTGCTTTGGCCACAGTGTGCTGAAAAATAAAATAGTAAAAAAAAAGAAAACCTGTAATAAAAAAAATAGAAACATTTGAAAAGATATACAAATTCAATTATTATTATTTTCACCAAAGAAATGTAGCAGAATACATTTCGACCTAAATTTATGAAGACATGTTATTTATTTGCAAAAATTTATAACAGAAATGAAAAAAGTGCATCAAAAGTTTCAGGTGCTTTTTGTTTTATTTAGAAAAAAGTAAAAAAAAAAAAAAAAAAAAAACACTCAGCGGTGATTAAATAGCACCAAAAGAAAGCTCTATTTGTGTGAAAAAAAAATTATAAAAATTTCATATGGGTAGTGTTGCATGACCGTGCAATTGTCAAAGTGCGACAGCACTGAAAGCTGAAAAGCGGCCCGGGCACGAAGGAGGTATAAGTGCCCGGTAGGTAAGTGGTTAAGTTGAAAGTTTCACATGGATACAGTGTTGCATGACCACGCAATTGTCATTCAAAGTGCAAAAGCACTGAAAATTGGCCTGGGCAGGAAGGGGGTATAAGTGCCCTGTAGGTAAGTGGTTACGTTGAAAATTTCACATGGGTACAGTGTTGCATGACCGTGCAATTGTCATTCAAAGTGCGACAGCACTGAAAGCTGGCCTGGACAGGAAGGGGGTATAGGTGCACGGTAGGCAAGTGGTTAAGTTGAAAATTTCACATGGGTACAGTGTTGCATGACCGCGCAATTGTCATTCAAAGTGCAACATCGCTGAAAATTGGTCTGGGCAGGAAGGGGGTAAAAGTGCCCGGTATTGAAGTGGTATTGGCTTGGGAACTATGCAGGCACCATCGAATAGGAAGTCGATTAACCACAACTCCATGAACCCCTAACAAACTAAGGAAGAACTGTGGTTGGGAACAGGGGCAGACTGACAACTCATGGGGCCCCCGGGCAACAGGGGATCATGGGGCCCCTGTTTCCTTGCCCAAACTCAAAAAAGCCTATGAAAAAGGTACCAGGGGCATCTCATGGGGCCCCCTACTGACCCCGGGCCCTCAGGCAGTGCCCCAGTTTCCAAATGGTCAGTCCGTCCCTGGTTGGGAATGGCTGCTCTAATAAAACTCAGGATGTGTGTAGTCCCCATAAGGTGTTCATGAGCGTTTATGAGCGAGTGACATTTTGCTAAAAAGCACAAAAACCACTAAAAAGCACAACAAAACTCGCACTTTTAACGCGGCATTTTACAGCTACCGCAACTGGCGTTTTTAGAACGTCCAATGTGCATGAGGCCTAAAAAGGAACAACAGATCAGGCTATGGAGTCCATTGATGAGGGGACTTTGCATTGTCATGAGCAATCAATGGCAGCCTTTGTGTGACACTGCACTCTGAATGGGGGGAGGAAGGAAGTGACACACCTCCTCTGATAACCATCAGAACAGTAAATCTTACATTGTGCACTAATACAGGAGGATTTGTCACCCATCCCGGCCACCAATACTCCCAGACCTGAGCTGGACTTTCCTGATTGGTCACGGCTCTACCCCAGGATAAGGCAAGTTGATGATGTGATCACATAATAAACAGATACCTGAGGCTAGCTCTGACACGTGTGCAGGATCAGAGGGCATGGACCTGAAAACACACCATCTGCGCTCAGATCCATGCCCCCGCTACTGCATGCATGTTACATGGCTTCCCGTGAAGACTGAGATTGAGCTCTGCAGTCACTTTTGCAGCGGTTGTTTTCTTATTCCCGGTCACAATCCTGCGCAATGTCCTTTTATATCTTTCGGTCAGTTGACCATGTCGACCGCACTTATAAATATCAGGCGCCGTTTTCCCGGAATCTGTATACGCCGTCATAACCTTTGACCCTGTGCCTCCCGACATGGCAAATAAATTGGCAACTTCAGTCACAGAGGCACCAGCTGAGTGACACCAACAATTTGCCCTCTTTGAAGCTCAGTAAGCTCTGACATGACTCTAGCAGCGCATGCAGTGAATGACGAAAGTGAGACTTCCCACCTGTTAGCTAGGTGTCTCGTCACACAGCGGAAGCAGAAGACTGCTACATCGCCTCCGCTTTCAATGTGAAACACGTCGCCACTTTCACACCTGCAAATCATGGAGCGTTTCCAAATTTTGGCCAACCCCTCAAAAGCCACAAAGGATATAAAATCCATTTTGTGTGCATTTAGGCCTCATCCTCCTGGCAGCAGTATTGGCAGAAATAAACACTTGACACCTGTAAACTTCCCAGCAGGAGCAAATTGGATCATGCTTTGCTGGGTTTTTATGCCTTCCTCTGGATCAACTTTTTTTTTTTTCCTATGGTTGAACTGGATGGACTTTTGTCTTTTTTCAGCCAGACTAACTATGTAAATGCATGCAACACATTGAGGCGTGTCAAATGCTCAGGCGGTAATTCATTTCAGTGGCTAGAATAAATTATTCTTCTAATCAGTGAAATTAATTAACACTCAAGTGCTAAACGCGCCCAGCATGTACATGCATCAAGCATATTTCCTGCCAAAACTCTGCTGCTCCTGGACGCACGGTCAGTGTTTTTTTTTTTTTAACTGCCTGTATGTGCCTGGACACATAGGCTACCATGCACACACATTTAGAGGCTGAAAGAAAAAAAAAATGCCAGACGCCCCTAAGAGCTGTGTTAAAAATGTCCAGTGCACATGAGGCCAAAATGCCTTTGCAAACCCAGATATGACCTTGTTAAAGCAGTGACATTATCACTGGGCTGTACAGAGTGGAGAGCTGTGGGAGGGGCCCAGCAGGCTCCACCCACTACAGGCTAACGTGCAGAGATCTACAGCAGGGGGTGGAGACAAGACCAGTCACCCTGCACAAGGAGAGAGATCCGCAGTGATCAGTCTTTATCTGCTTGCCAACCGCCCTATAGCAGATTGACGGCTACATGGCGGCCGCTCTGTGCAGAATCATGTATATATACCCGATTCTGCATTTCTGGGTGGGGAGTGTGCGCCTGCCTGCCCGCACTGTCATTGGCTCCCGTACATGTCAATCATTGGGTCCCAGCCAGCAATTCATTGGCAGGACTTGGCGATCAGTGGGGCAGCTGACAGGAGAGAGATCTGTGAATGTGCAAAGCAGAGAGATAAAAAGCAGCACATCCCTTAGTAATACACCACACAATAAAAGCACCCCCTAACAAACAGACCGCCTCAGATGTTAACCCATTCCTGCCCAGTGTCATTAGTACAGTGTCAGTGCCTTTTATTAGTTATCGCCGCCATTACCAGTATATAATAAATAAAAATTTCAAAATATATACATATATACACACACACACACACACCCGCACAGAGGAATTTGAACCCGCGGGCGGGTGCCATTAGTTCTAATAGCACACCGCACGCACTGGAAATCGCAACCACACTGGGAACCGAGGCTGCGTTTTCCAAAGAAGTGCAGGAACTTCTTTCCCTGCTTGTCACGGGCACGGGAGTCCTTTCAAATGAATGGGCTCTCGTACTCGAGCAAAACGCATAGGTGTGAACCTAGCAAAAGCCTCAGAGCCCGGGACAGAGATCGCGATTGGGGGGGGGGTCCCCGGGACAGAGATCGCGATTGGGGGGGGGGGTCCCTGCCCCCGGGACAGAGATCGCGATTGGGGGGGGGGGGTCCCTGCCCCCGGGACAGAGATCGCGATTGGGGGGGGGGTCCCTGCCCCCGGGACAGAGATCGCGATTGGGGGGGGGGTCCCCGCCCCCGGGACAGAGATCGCGATTGGGGGGGGGTCCCCGCCCCCGGGACAGAGATCGCGATTGGGGACAGAGATCGCGATTGGGGGGGGGTCCCTGCCCCCGGGACAGAGATCGCGATTGGGGGGGGTCCCTGCCCCCGGGACAGAGATCGCGATTGGGGGGGGGTCTCTGCCCCCGGGACAGAGATCGCGATTGGGGGGGGGTCTCTGCCCCCGGGACAGAGATCGCGATTGGGGGGGGTCTCTGCCCCCGGGACAGAGATCGCGATCGGGGGGGGTCTCTGCCCCCGGGACAGAGATCGCGATTGGGGGGGGTCTCTGCCCCCGGGACAGAGATCGCGATCGGGGGGGGTCTCTGCCCCCGGGACAGAGATCGCGATTGGGGGGGGTCTCTGCCCCCGGGACAGAGATCGCGATCGGGGGGGGTCTCTGCCCCCGGGACAGAGATCGCGATTGGGGGGGGTCTCTGCCCCCGGGACAGAGATCGCGATTGGGGGGGGTCTCTGCCCCCGGGACAGAGATCGCGATTGGGGGGGGGTCTCTGCCCCCGGGACAGAGATCGCGATTGGGGGGGGTCTCTGCCCCCGGGACAGAGATCGCGATTGGGGGGGGGGTCTCTGCCCCCGGGACAGAGATCACGACAGGGGATTGCCAGGCCCGGCAGTGGAAGGGTTAAAAAGAGTACTCCTCCCACAGGACACCCTACTACAGAGGCCTGACATGCACCCCCTCCATGCTGGGACTTGTAGTCCTCTGACAGCAGCAGAGTCCAGGCTCACAGCCTGGCTGACCAGTCCCTGGCAGACATGGAGGCCATGACACCCTAAAAGGCCCACCATGTGCTGGCCAGGCCTTCCCCTCCGCCTCGGCTCCTCTCCCCCTCACCTTGTTGGTAGGTACAGCCCGCAGCCTCTTGAACACGGATTGAATCTCCGCTTTAGTCGGCTCGGCAGCCATGTTTCCTCCCTCACTATACGGCCCTTCCGCCTCTCCTCCAATCACAGTGCTCAGCACACCCTACACAGCCACACAGGCAGCCGGCCAATCAGAGATCTCGGAATATTCTCCACAACGAAGTTAGCCGTCAGCCAATCACTGCTTTTTGCCATCGCAGCCAATGGCGGCTTCAGACCTGCCACCACCTGAACACAAGCCACTCCCCTCCGTGATCTCTAGTCTCCAATCGCCCACATGACTATTCCCTCCTACGTCCCTTTACAAGCCACACCCCCTCGATCAGCACCGATAAACTTCATGAATCACTTCACATCCCCCCCATTACTGCCTTTGGCCCCGCCCCTCAACTTCAGTTCTTCCCTCCGCACCCACCAACCAAGCTACATCCCCCGCCCATCATCTTCTCTAGGTCCCGCCTTCGCAGCCTCCCTGGCACAAAGCATCCTCCGCCTACACACCAACCAAGCCCACTCCCCCCGCCCATTATCTACACGGGGTCCTTCAGGAGCACTAAACCCTCCGCCCACACACCATCCCGCCCACCATGCTCACTGGGTGCCGCCCCCATCAGCTTGCTTTCCTAATTCTCTCCGTCCACAGACCAATCAAGTCACTCTGCTGCCCATCATCTTCACTGGGCGCCGCCCCCCAGCTCTTCATCCCGCAGAACACAATATCCTCCGCCCACACACCATCCAAAGTCACTCCCTATTGTATATCATCTTCACTGGACCCCGCCCCTCTCATGTTCCTTTCCTTGTTCTCTCCGCCCACAGACCATTCCATTCAGGCTCCGCCTCCCGACACTCCCATGTTATCAGACTCCCCCGTGAGATATCATCGCTGTATTCTGTAAGAATGTCAGCAAACCTTCGTAGCGGAACCTGCTGTGGACAGATTTCCTCGCTGCCATTGGCTGCTGAGAGCGCCGGCAGGTGCGCGTTGCTCTAATAAACAGTCCGCTCCCATGTCTGACCAATCACAGCAAGGTCCCGCCCCTTGTGCCCGGTAAGCAATCACAGCCTGTAAAGTGGGCATCTCAGTAATAACCCTTGGTACTGGTGGCAGTGGACTGAGTAATGACTCCAGCACTGGTGTCAGTGGACGCAGCAATAACCCCCGGCACTGTGTCAGTGGACGCAGCAATAACCCCCAGCACTGGTGTCAGTGGACGCAGCAATAACCCCCAGCACTGGTGTCAGTGGTAATAACCCCCGGCACTGGTGTCAGTGGTGAGTAATAACCCCCGGCACTGGTGTCAGTGGATGCAGTAATAACCCCCGGCACTGGTGTCTGCGGCTGCAGTAATAACCCTCGGCACTGGTATCAGTGGATGCAATAATAACCCCCGGCACAGGTGTCAGTGGACTCAGCAATAACCCCCGGCACTGGTGTCTGCAGCTGCAGTAATAACCCCCGGCACTGGCATCAGTAGACGCAGTAATAACCCCCGGCACTGGCATCAGTAGACGCAGTAATAACCCCCGGCACAGGTGTCAGTGGACTCAGCAATAACCCCCGGTACTGGTGTCTGCAGCTGCAGTAATAACCCCCGGCACTGGCATCAGTAGACGCAGTAATAACCCCCGGCACTGGCATCAGTAGACGCAGTAATAACCCCCGGTACTGGCGTCAGTGAATGCAGTAATAACCCCCGACACTGGTGTCTGCAGCTGCAGTAATGACCCCCGGCACTCGTGTCTGCAGCTGCAGTAATAAACTCCGGCACTGCCGTCAGTGAATGCAGTAATAACCCCCGGCACTGGCGTCAGTGAATGCAGTAATAACCCCCGGCACTGGCGTCAGTGAATGCAGTAATAACCCCCGGCACTGGTGTCAGTAGACGCAGTAATAACCCCGGCACTGGTGTCAGTAGACGCAGTAATAACCCCTGGCACTGGCGTCAGTGGAAGCAATAATAACCCCCGGTACTAGTGTCAGTGGACGCAGTAATAACCCCCGGCACTGGTGTCTGCAGCTGCAGCAATAACCCCCGGCACAGGCGTCAGTGAATGCAGTAATAACCCCCGACACTGGCGTCAGTGGAAGCAGTAATAACCCGGGACTGGTGTCAGTGGACACAATAATAACCCGGGACTGGTGTCAGTGGACACAATAATAACCCCCAGCGCTAGCATCAGTGAATGCAATAATAACCCTTAGCATTGACATCAGTGGATGCCGTAATAACCCCCGGCACTGGCATCAGTGGACGCAGCAATAACCCCCGGCACTGGCATCAGTGGATGCAATAACCCCCAGCACTGGTGTCAGTGGACACAATAAAAAGCCCTAACTCTGGCTTATGCAATAATAAGGTGTCAGTGGATACAATAACAACACCCAGCACTGGTGACAGTAGATGCAGTAATACACTGAAATGCCTAAGGCAACCTTTTCAACACAGAGAAACCCTGGACTAGGGGCAGACTGACAACTCATGGGGCCCCTGGGCAATAGGGGATCATGGGGTCCCTGTGTCCTTGCCCAAACTCAAAAAAGCCTATGAAAAAGGTACCAGGGGCATCTCATGGGCCCCCCTACTGACCCCGGGCCCTTGGGCAGTGCCTGAGTTTCCAAATGGTCAGTCTGCCCTTGCCCTGGACATACCTTTCCGGTCTCAGGGTACCTCTGCTAAAAGTGACTATATCTACAACTCATGATACATTAGTGTGATGGTCGGGGGGAAGAATGCTCCTTACACTTAGGGTCATGGGGAAGAATTACCCTCTTCCAGAAAGCTAAAAGGACCAATGGTGTCAGTGGGAAGAATGCTCCTTATAGATAGCTTAACAAAATAAAGTCAGTGGGAACAAATCTAAGAGGAAGAAATCGCTCAAAGAAGCCCTAGCAACCTCTGCGGGAACCCTGGTTGAGAAACCCTGCTCTGAGGGCTCATTCACAAATGAGGTTGGGGAACAGTAAAACCCTGCAATTGAGTGGCATTCATACCGCCCTTTGCCTATATATGTGCCGTGTCACTAGGTACGGCATCACAGGTTATAAGGGTATATATAGTTTCCAGGAAAATGTCATCTGATAGGCATAAGTGCGGTGGATATGGATAACTGACCGAGAGACATAATAGGACATTGCGGGGGTTTGTAACCCTGAATAAGAAAAACAACTGCTGCAAGCATGACTGCAGCGCTCAGTCTCAGTCCCATGAGCAGAGTCCGGTGAAGACTGAGACTGAGATCTGCAATCACTTCTGCAGCAGTTGTTTTCTTATCCCGGGTCACAATCCTGGGCAATGTGAATGATCGCATAACCTGACCATTGCAGTACAGGTAGGCTATGCAGGTGGACGTGTCAGCACAAGTCCTACCATTGGAGGACAGGTAAGCTGTGCAGGTGGACCTGTCAGCACAAGTCTTACCCTTACCACTGGAGGATAGGCAAGCTGTGCAAGTGGACCTGTCAGCACAAGTCTTACCACTGGAGGACAAGCAGGTTGTGCAGGTGGACGTGTCAGCACTAGTCTTACCATTGGAGGACAGGTGGACTGTGCAGGTAGATGTGTTAGCACAAGTCTTACCATTGGAGGACAGGCAGGTTGTGCAGGTGGACATGTCAGCGCAAGTCCTACCCCTGTAGGACAGGTAGGCTGTGCAGGTGGACATGTCAGCACAAGTCTTACCATTGGAGGACAGGCAGGTTGTGCAGGTGGACATGTCAGCACAAGTCTTACCACTGGAGGACAGGCAGGGTGTGTAGGTGGACGTGTCAGCACAAGTCTTACCATTGGAGGACAGGTAGGCTGTTCAGGTGGACATGCCAGCACGAGTCTTACCCTTGGAGGACAGGCAAGCTGTGCAAGTGGACCTGTCAGCACAAGTCTTACCACTAGAGGACAGGCAGGGTGTGTAGGTGGAAGTGTCAGCACAAGTCTTACCATTGGAGGACAGGCAGGTTGTGCAGGTGGACCTGTCAGCACTAGTCTTACCATTGGAGTAGATATACAAAGAGTGGGAGATTGATGGTGCCTGGATAATTTGGGGTCCATCATCATTTGACAGAGCCAGTGGCCCAATACCAAAGATCTCTTTAGCTGAGGGGTGGCGTTTTTCCTACTGACCACTAATGTAAGGGGCAATTTTGCCATTAACCCCTAATGAATGTGTTTTGGTAAGGGTGCCTTTGAGACTTGAACATTTTAGGGGTTCTTCTGGGGTAAAAAGCATGGGAAAGGCTGCCCTATAGAAGGGCTGATCTAGATCAGGGGTGTCAAACTGGCAGCCCTCCAGCTGTTGCGAAACTACAAGTCCCATCATGCCTTTGAGAGTCATGCTTGTAACTGTCAATCTTGCAATGCCTCATGAGACTTGTAGTTTGGCAACAGCAGGAGGGCCACCAGTTTGACACCCCGTGATCTAGATGGAGTTAACGTACTCAGGGTGAGGTGAAGGATGCCAACTTGGATTTTAGGTACCTGGGTGGCAGTCTATAGGTGGCAGACTGGAGGTACAGTTTTTCAGAGTTGAAAAAGGAACCAATGGCCAACAAAGGCTGTGCTGGAGACTGTGAGCCAGCAAGCAATCTTCTATACCAAGCTGTACAGGTTTATAACTCTTGGCCAGGAGCATGATAAAATCTTATATTAGACATCGCCTACCCAGTCTGGAAAGTCCATGTACAACTGTCAGGAATAAAATTGGATAAGATGACCCTTTAAACTACCATTTTGTTTGGACTTACCGTGGTGTTCATGTCTATGGTGTGGAATAGCTTGACGTCTTTTCTCTTGCTCTCAATGTGAACCAAGCAGTATGGCATAGTGGACATTATAAATTAAATACTCTGAAATTTTTCTTTGGCAACTTTCTCCTTCCCCCTTAGTAGTCCTACCTTACAGTTTCTCTGTCCATACAAGTCTGCTAGACTGATAAATAGTCACTGAACATCTGAATGATGCAGAGAAGGGCTGGTTGAAAGTGTTGTGGTCAGATGAGACCAAAATCAAGCGCTTTGGCATCAACTTAACTTGCCGTGTTTGGAGGAGGAGGAATGCTGCCTATGACCCCAAGAACATCATCCCAACTGTCAAACATGGTGGTGGAAACATTCTGCTTTAGGGGTGGTTTTCTGCTAAGTGGACAGGACAACTGCACCGCATCAGAGGGATGATGGACGGGGCAATGTACCATCAAATTGTGGATGAGAACCTTCTTCCCTCAGCTAGGGCATTGAAAATGGGTCGTGGATGGGTGTTCCAGCATGACAATGACTCCAAACACAGGAGTGGCTCAAGAAGAAGCACATTAGGGTCCTGGAGTGGCCTATCCAGTGTCCAGACCTTAATCCGATTGAAAATCTGTGGAGGGAGCTGAAAGTTCGAGTTGCCAAATGTCAGCGACCAAACCTTAATGACTTGAAGATGATCTGCCAGGAGGAGTGGGCCAAAATCCCTCCTGAGATGTGTGCAAACCTGGTGGCCAACTACAGGAAACATCTGACCTCTGTGATTGCCAACAAGGGATTTGCCACCAAGTACTAAGTCATGTTTTGTGAAGGGGATCAAATACTTCTTTCCCTCCTGAATATGCAAATCAGTGCATCATTTGTTAGACATGCATTTCTTTAGAATTTTTTTGTTGCTATTCTGTCTCTCAGTGTTACAAGACACCGAACATTCGATATGTAGATCGATCATTTCTTTGTGAGTGGGCAAACGTTCAAAATCAGCAGGGGTTCAAATACTTATTTCCTTCACTGTACTTCGTACAGCACAGCCAAACCAGAGACCTGACTTTTCTCTTCAGTAGATAAGTGAAGAATCCTACCCCACACCCCTGTCCCAGCCTGTGAATGGACAGTATAGACACAGCAGCAGTTCAATGCTCTGTCACTCTACCTTCTCTCCCAGTCAGCATGTTCCTTGTCAATAAATGAGCACTGCAGAACAACTGATTGATTTTACTGCTATGGGCTTAGTAACACTTTAAGAGACAGTCTGTATATGCAGTAAAGCACGCTTGTTATACTCACTGTGGAACCTAAGGTGTTAATCCTATGCATTGTGTAAAAAGGATGTTTGATCCGGTCTTCTCTAATCCTCCCCTTCTTATACTGTCCCCAATCCATTTCCTGATAGAACAGAGCCTGGGGGGCAAGCTGCATATGCTCAGTTTGGTGTGTATTGCTAGAAAGTTGTTTTTTCTCTTGGGAGAGTGCATGTGATCAGCACAGGGCCAATCAGCGCTGTCCAGACAAAACGTCAGGGGTCCTGCAGTCTCATAGGACAATAAGGGGAAAATGAAAACTTCTACATGCTCTAACCAGTGCTCAGCTGGATAATAATAGAGTTCACAAGACCGCTATAAAAACCTTTTCTCAGCAGCAGTTACATTTACTAAATTAACTGCATTTTCATGTTCTGTGTACTGTGGGGGACCAGATATAGTAAATGCAGGGTCCAGGGCCTAGTAACACTACTTTAACACTGAGCTCTGCAGTACAAAACAATACAAGAACTTGAAACCAATCTAAATTCAGCTACACAACACTGCTTGTGTTTAATACATTTTACACAAAAACATTACATCTGTATGGAGTTTGGCTTTATACACATTCTTATACATCCTTGAATGCTATTTAAAAAGTATCAGTTCACAATGCTGCATAATTTTTTTTCTAAGTTAAAAAGACATCCAAAAATGCTGGTTTGCCGCAATTTACCGCATTTTTCAGCGTTAGAGTGTTTACAGCTAAAAAAAAAAACTCCTCTAGAAACCTACTAGTCCTGGGGGGTTTTTCCAGCCAAAAAACGTTGATCACAGTCTATGTGTGCATGGACACAGAGTAACATGCTGGGAAGTTTACTGGCTGTAGAAAAGAAAAACAAAAAAAACCTAAAAAGCCAAAAAACAGCCGCTGTAAAAACGTCCAGTGTGCATGAGGACTTACTATTTTTTATTTTAGGAGCCTGGAACGAATTGCACTGGTGATCAGATCGCTGGTGCCACGCAGGTCTCCTGCAGACTGTCAGTGTAATCTGCTCGTATCTCATACAGGCAGATCATTTTAAACCAACAGGAAGAATCAATGAACCACCACAGTGCTCAACAGCACCATGGTAGTTCATTGAGGACTACAAGCAGACAGCCACATAGCCTGAAATGTGAATGTATCCTTTAAGGCAGGCATCAATAAATGGCGGACCGCGGTCCGGATGCGGACCTAGCCACTGTTTCATCTGGTTCCGGTCACACCATTTAGGAGCGGTTTCTTTCTCCCCATCCTCCACCACTGTTATAACAGCAGAGCGGACAGCAGGAGAATATTTCTGGAGCAAGTGTGGAATACCAGCACAGTATTGAACAGATCACGGGAGCTGTCATAACATTTCTGGATCGGATGCGGGAAGCACAGCACTGAAAAGAGTGCGGGAGCTGCCAGGGTTAACTTTTTAAGTTAACCAGCGGCTGATTGGACGCAGGGCAGTCCTAGCAGCCAATCACCTGTTGGTCAAAGTAAAAAGTTAACCCCCGCCGTCCCGTGTTCAATTCAATGGTGTGCTTCCAGCATGTGATCCAGAAATGTTAGGATAGCTCCCATGCTCTGTTCAATACTGTGCGGTTATTCCACACTCACTCCAGAAACATTCTGTCTCCTGCTGTCCGCTCTGCTGTTATCGCAGAGGAAGAGGATGGGGGGGGGGGGGGGGGGGGGGGGAAGAAGCAGGTCTGTTCAATGTGCTGTGCTTCCCACACCCGATCCAGAAATGCTCTGCCTCCTGCTCTCCGCTCTAAGGTAGGAGAGTGAAGGGGGGCCAGGGACATCACTCTGGATGTGTGTGAGATGTAAATGGGGGTGGGGGGCAAAATTTAAAGAGGGGCAGTGCTGTGTGCATGTGGTGGTCGGGTGATGTACAGGATGAGGGGTGATTTAAAAGGGGAAGTGCTGTGATGTGGTGATGTATAGGGGGGGGTGCAAAATGTAAACAGAGGGGCAGTGCTGTGTGCATGTGGTCGTGGGGTGATGTAAAAGGGGAAGAGCTGTGATGGGGTGATGTAAGTGCTGTGATGGGGGGCTTTGCTGCAAAGAGGTGATGTAAAGGGGGGGGGGGCAGTGCTGTGGGAGGGTTGATGTGGAGGGCAGAAAACACTACTCTTAAAGGGGGGGGGGGGGGGGGGGAGGGGGAATTTGTGATGCGAGGAGAGGGCAGAGGACAATAGTGTGGGGCGGAGGCAGGGGCGGACTGACAACTCATGGGGCCCCTGGGCAATAGGGGATCATGGGGCCCCTGTGTCCTTGCCCAAACTCAAAAAAGCCTATGAAAAAGGTACCAGGGGCATCTCATGGGGCCCCCTACTGACCCTGGGCCCTCGGGCAGTGCCCGAGTTTCCAAATGGGGGAGAAGATCCCCTTGCTAGCTGTCACAATGGGGATTGGGGGGGTGCGGGGCCAGTTTGTAATATGTTACACCGATATTCAGGGTGTAACATTTAACGAAAGGTGAACTTAATCTGTAAAGACATGGTTTCAGGAGTGTGGTGTGGAGGATCTTGAGAGCCCTAAACGCAAACCTACTGAACACCTTTGGAATGAATTGGAATGCTGACTGCAAGCCAGGTCTTCTCATCCAACATCAGTTCCGGATATCCAAAATGATCATTTGGCTAAGTAGGCACAAATTCCCAAAGACGCACTCCAAAACCTTGTGAAAATCTTCCCAGAAGGGTGGAGGAGGTTACATCCGCAAAATAGGGGGCGGGGTCCCATAATTTAGGAATGCGATGGCCAGAAAGCTCATTTGGGCCATATAATGTATATTACTTCTTTAAAGGACACATTGCCCAGAATCTTTCACATTCACACCATTCATGTAGGATCTCAGGAGACACAAAAAGCAAATGAAAACTGTGGATAAAAACAATATGGTTTTTATTATTATTTAAATACAAAATACATTTTTCACAATAAGGTCACTTGCATGATGCGATGGCACAATATTGAATCTTCCTACTCGTGTGTCTCACCAGCATAAAAAGTGCTTCTAAAAGCCTCATGCTAATCTCATTGGCTTCCTGAATTGTGGGGGGTTATCAAAAGACAAATACCTGACCACTGACCGAGCGAGAAAACACACTCGGAGGAGTTATTCTTCAATAACAGTTTTTCGAATAAATCATTCAATCTCAACATTTAATAAGTAACAGACACCTATCATCCCAAAATTATATCAGGAAAAAAAAAATCCTAAAATCAAAAAAACTATTTGGGAATCCTTTAAATCCATTGGCTACCAGAGACTGGAGACACTTTGTAGATCAATGCATTTCCAATTCTGCCAGCAACCAAGGCAATAGTACACTAACTAAAAATCCTTCGTAACAGACTACAAGGTGTTTGCTGTGCTAAGGTGGGAAATTTAAAGGCCAACACCATCCAACGTGGATTTCAGTTTTGGGTTGGCATCGGTAAGTGGAATATTCTAGTTCAGTATGTCTTCTAGAAAGTCCATTGAGGACGGTAATTTAAGTGTCCCCACTAATGAGGACATAAAAAGGAGTTGTCGGCTCTTTTGGATTTCTTAGTTATGTCTTTATTCTACCTTATCCCAGACGTGTAACTTTGGCTTTGTAATGGCCTCTTTTTTGACTTGGATTTGAAATTCTAGATGGGATACCTTTAAACTGGAGTCCCCAAGATATACAAGAAGCCAGTAAGTACGTGTGCCAGTAACTGTACAAAACTGAACTCTGGCATCGGCCTTTAAAGTTGTCCATTTGTTCACAAAGTTGTTCGCTAGCTGCGCAAACTTGGACATATAGGGCATTACAGCTTAATCCCTGACATGAAGGGCAAAGAGGCTGGCACCCGTGGGCTTTATCCATTTGGCGTTTACATATCTGATAATACATCGTTACAGGTCACAACCTTAAGAGGACGGTATGTTGACACCAATTATAATGGCGTTTAGCATGATCTTTATGCTTTTGGAAATTTCTCAACTTTTTCAACATCCTCCATATCCCAGAACTAAGTATTTACACCCTTGAATGACTTTAAAGTGTCAATTCACCCAAAACTGGATCTTAGTTTTTGGTGGATACAGGTGGGCTTAGATACCCACTCATTTATTTCCTTTGGTAAGAGAGCTGCCCCGGCCACTTTATAGAAACAAAAAGGAATATCGTTACTCCTGCTGTATTATCCATCATCTTTATGAAGAATATGGTGGCCAACGTGAGGCTTCTCATCAACCATGGCGGGAAGGCAGAGCTGGGAACTCAAGAAGAGATCTCTCACTGCTTGAGTGAGTTATACAGTATAGAGACACACTGGAGTCACTCCTCTAGCATTCTCCCATCACTAAAATTTCAGTTTTGGGTGAACTTTCCCTTTATTTCTCATAATGCTGCTGAGAACATCCAGATATAATATCTTCTGGGTTGTTTTATTAAGAAAAAAAAAAAAAAAAGAAAAGAAATAACTGCATGTCTAAAATAAAATGGTAAAAGCAGCAATGGATTCACTATTAGGATCCAATGTTCATAAGTTTGCCCCAGTCTTCACGACTACTCAGGCCACACGCGCACACAGCTTAATGGAAACGCAAGGCTTGGTCAAGTCTCAGGACACAACATCCTCCACGTAGTTTGCCGGATAAAGTCCGATTTTCCCGGAGAGGAGGCGTCCTCTGCACCAGCCCTGTTCATCTTCTGAGCCTAGTTTTACGAGCTCTTCCCCTAAAAAGTGAAAAAAGAAACAATCGGGGTAAAGTCAAGTCATATATTGCAAAATCGTGGGTTTGACAGTACAAGGCCAGCCCCGGCTAGCCTGGGAGTATGTGCAGAATTTTTGATGGATGTACAAGGCATGTCAATCTCAAACTGTATTTTAGAAGCAGTGTTCACTTACAATAGAAACCTACAACCTTCATCAGGACTTAGTCCATTATATGCTTTGTTCAACAGTACTGATTAAATTAGAGGGATCCTGAGGGATAATTCGTATGATTGCTCCAGATGCCAGGTAAGCAAACGGAGGATCCCTCCAATTTTAGCAGTTTGGTATGCACTTCATTCAATCGTTCCAAGCTTTTCCCCTTCAGAGAGTGAGTAACAAGGTCTTACTGGAAGCTTTATTTATATTTCCTTTAAAGTATATGGTCTTCGCTTGACAACTGTTAACACCTTGATTTTTCCTTTCTGGTACCTTAATGGATGAGTTCACTTTTGGGAACAGGTTTCACCCGTTTTTAGGGTGGAACATGTAACATGTTTCCCATGCTGCAGCTGCCTCTCGATCCCCCCTCTTCCCTGTAACAGTACAGGGAGAAGTTCCCCATACAAGCGGTCACTTTGTAAATGAATGACGTGGCCATTTGGGCAGAGCCACGCAAGGCCACACTCTATTCAAAGAGTTCTGTGAATGAATGAACTACAAGTTCCAACAGCTATAACGGCTGTTGGCTTGTAGTTCTCAATGAACTACCACGGCACTGTGGAGCGCCGTTGTAGTTAATGGATTCTGTCAGTATTTTTGCTTCCCGTACATCCCATACGGGCAAGCAGATATACTGACAGGTCTGTAGGAGACCTGTATTACACCACTGATCTGCTGATCGATGATGCCATGCTTTACAGGCTCCTGCAACCAAAAATAATAAATGCACATTTTTTTACCTGCAAAAATATTTGCATTTATTATTTTTGGTCTAAAGGTGAACTTATCCTTTACGCCTGGGTATGCCCACTAAGCTGTGTTTTGTACAAATTTACTTTATAAAAGAGTATAAATTAATTGAAAAAGGGGATACTCTGAAAAGGGGGGATACTCTGAAAAGGGGGGATACTCTGAAAAGGGGGGATACTCTGAAAAGGGGGGATACTCTGAAAAGGGGGGATACTCTGAAAAGGGGGGATACTCTGAAAAGGGGGGATACTCTGAATCCCTTATGCATGCTGTACACAAAACTAAACACAATTAAATCTGTGCTTCATACATTCTGCTTTTAGTGTTTTTTTTCTTTGCACGCCAACAATAAAAACCTGTCTGGTATTGGCTCAGAGCCGTCACAGGGAAGGAGTCCTCTTTACTCAAACATATCAGGTATTTTGTTCAGCACCTGGTGCTGAATGAATCAGAGGAACAAAGTAAGTATACCACTAGGGATAGGGGGTTTAAAGCAAAGCACAGGTTTGCAATGAAGGGAAGCCATGAGGTCCACCAATGTGCACAGGCTAAAAATTTTGCAAATGTATAGGTACCTTATGATGCCTACAAGTTTTCTTGGTTAACCATCTAAGCAACTTCAGTGAACCCAGCAGTCCTCCAGTTCGGAGTCAAGGTAATGAGGAATGTACACTTTGAATCCAAGGCTTCTTTGGACCAAAATTAATTCTACCACCAGGTATAAAAGGTATAAATATCTTAGGGGTTTCAAAGAGTTTGGATCTACCCAACAATAAAACATCAGTTTTATTTAGATTTAGCATTTAAACAGTTTTGTAGACTTTGTTTTTTTTTTTTTTGCATCATCATTAAGATAGATTCACTTACCTGATAGTTAAAATTTTCCTTTATAAAACAGCTGTAATCATTTAAAAAAGGAAGAATTTTCAACTCCTTGTTAAAAAAAAAAAAAAAAAAAAAAGAAGAAGAGGACGGTCCCAAAGTGGATTCCTTCGAGATAATACATCTCATTTGAAAGTCATAGCAGTACTACCAAGATGAACAATGAATAGATGTTCCTTACAAAGTTTCAAAAAACTACAGTAACAAAGCAATTGAAGAATAAACGTCAGAGCCCGATCAGTTTGTCACCCTCTCTATTTGTCCCGTTTTACTTTCACTGATAATAGTAAAGAAAATCCCAAAATTTGGGTTTTCCCCAAAAAAGTAATAGAGGGGAAAACTTCCAATAGGGACAGTAGCTCTGGGGACCCTGGGGGTCCTCAAGTAATTCCCTGAATTTGCAGGGATTTCCTCACTTCCTGTTTGGCAATGGGACAGGAAGTAAAGAGAAATCTCCGAAATGGGGCACAGATGGTGAAAAAAAAGCATCTGATAGGGGTTATAACCCTACCTTGCTTTATCCAAAATAAAAAATAAAAAAAAAAACCTTTTTGCTTATAGTTCTACTTTAAACCAGTCATACACTGATGATTGAAATTTGATGGGCAGGCTGGATGTAGTGAAGTTGATCAACTGACTTCAGTACAACCAGCCTGTCCGCTTTTATTTTTTTATACGATTACTGCAACCATCTATAGCTGGCAGCTGTAATCATTGTATTCATTGCAGGGAAACCTCCCAATGTCAGAATACAATAGCACAGTGGTTGAAAAGAAAATTGCTTAATGTATGGCCAACCTAAAAGCTTCATTCACATAAGCGCATCTCCAAAATCGTGCAACTTGAAGTGCAACTTTGGTGCGATTTTACATTCACTGTAAAATTCATACCAAAGTAGTGCAGGAACTACTTTCAAGTCACACACATTGGAATGGTACTCACTGGGAAACATAGGGGTACAACTTTTTTTGGAGAGGTCTGTACTGTGTTTTACAGTGCATCATTTGCATTCCTCAAGCCAGTGAGGTATTTTTGACTGAATATGGTGATGTATGGGGCTTATCCATTATACCAGTGTTTCTCAACTCCAGTCCTCATGGACCCCCAACAGGTCATGTTTTCAGGATTTCCCTCAGATGAAACAGCTGTGGTAATTACTAAGGCAGTGAAACTGATCAAATCACCTGTGCAAAATAATGGAAATCCTGAAAACATGACCTGTTGGGGGTCCATGAGGACTGGAGTTGAGAAACACTGCATTATACTAATTGGTTTTGTCCATGGGGTAACTCCATTTCCTCATATATTCCAGCTGATAGGCTTAGGATCAAACTACAGTGCCTCTTTGTATGCTGTCACTTCATCTAAAACGGTATGGTATTTGATTTGGTCAGGTGTTATTAACCATTTGGATGTAAGGTAAATAATTGCAATGGTATTCAGTTATATTGTCGTGCGCAGTACATTTCCACTCCAATAGGCATTAATTACAGCTGAGCATACATTTTT
The DNA here is from genome assembly GCF_062004578.1 of Staurois parvus. NCBI lineage: Eukaryota > Metazoa > Chordata > Amphibia > Anura > Ranidae > Staurois > Staurois parvus. The sequence continues at coordinate 22,431 of NW_028320598.1, forward strand.
TATATATTTGAATAAAGGTTATATATCTTAGATTCATCAATTGGACAAATGGTGTGTAGGGAAACCGCACCCTCGTCCAGTATAGATTTGTTATTTGCCAAAGATGATTATTTACAATTAGGGACTTCGCTCAATAGTTGTCACGTGACTTTGGACACCAAAGTCACATGGCAAGTCGCACAAGTGTGAATGGACTCTAAAGTTGAACACAAAAACCATTATTCTTGCAGTGGGGTCCCCTCCACAATTTGTTTGTTGTGACTAGAGGTGTAGGATTCAGGTGAAATACTTATCTTGTGCAACCAGTCTCCCAAAGCATTTAATCCATGCAATGCAGTGGAGACCACACTACATACAAGTGCAACTTTTTCTCCACACCAGAGGTTTTTTTTTTTTTTTTTTTTTACTGTAGTTGGGTTTTCAACCTATTCCCCCCGATAAAAAAAAAAAAAAAAAAAAAGGAATCACCGAATAAGAATTTCCTTGCCTATACACACCATTATTATGACTACAAATGTATAATCTCTCAAAACATTCTCCTAACTGTAAGAGCTTAGTGGGTAGCCCTCTCTCCAGCAGGAAGTGTGACTATGTAATATGCTTCTGATTGGCTGCAAGTGCAGACCAATTAAAAGCCATCAATGTGCTAAAAGGAGTTGACACTCCAGCAAACTCCGGTATATGAAGGACAGGAACAAGAGATTTGTTTTAAAAGGCATGTCAGCAGTGACCATCCTTTAAAAAGGATTGATTCGGGTTTCCTGATGGGATGCATAGGCAGGAATTCCCTTTTTAAAGTCAAGGAAGTAGGGGGTCCCCACAGCACAGGGTGGGGATCACTACAACAGCACCAAGTCCATTCTTGTATGGGGGTCAAAAACAGATTGGCCCCTTATCCTCAGATTTTGGCTAGTCACAGAGGGTCCTGTCAAGATGGTCTGCTACCCAGAAATTTTCCAAAGATCATATATACACCTGAAGTGCTATTCAGTTACTTACCAACAACCCTGCAGCCCTGGATCTGGCACAGAGACATGGGGGCACATCACATGTTAGTCACTAAAACCTAGATCTTTTCAGCACTGTTCTCTGATCCAGTTACATCCCCTCGGGGGCCCTTGACCTCCATTGATTCTGTGTTTCGCAGCTTTGACCTGGTTATCTACCCTGAATTCTCCAAGCATCATAGCAAAGTAAATGGGGAGTTGTCTCCTTTTTTGAGAAAGGCTGAGCTGACGTACAACCCCTGGCAAAAAGTATGGAATCACCACTCTTGGAAAATGTTCATGCAACTGTTTAATTGTGTAAAAAGAATAAAAAAAAAAAAAACAACTAAAATCACAGACATGCCTCAAAACTATTTTCATTTAACATTCCAACCTTCTGGCTTTAAGAAACACTTAAAAAAAGAAAAAAAAGAAAACTGTAGCCAGTTGCAACTGTTTTTGCAGATCAAACAGAGGGAAAAAATATGGAATCACTCAATTCTGGAGAAATATATTGTGGAATCATGAAAAAAAAAAAAAAAAAAAAAAAAACAAGAAAAACACTACAGTACACCACTTGTACTTTGTTGCACCACCTCTGGCTTTTATAACAACTTGAATTTTCTGAATGGATTTAACTATTAACAAACCGTGTTCTTCATCAATCAGGCTCCAACTTTCTCTCGTTGCAGTTGCCAGAACAGCTCTGCAGGTTGGAGTCTTATGGACCATTTTCTTTTATTTCCACCATAGATTTTCAATTGGATTGAGGTCTGTACTATTTGCAGGCCATGCCATTGACATTATATGTCTTTCTTGAAGGAAAGTTTTCACAGCTGTTGCCCTATGGCAAGATTCATTATCATCCTGAAAAAGGATGCCATCATCACCAAACATCCTTTCAATTGATGGAGCAAAGAAAAAGTGTCCAAAATCTCAATATAAACTTGAGCATTTATTGAAGATCTAATGACGGTCATCTCCCCTGTACCTTTACCTGACATGCAACCCCATATCATCAATGATTGTGGAAATGTTCATGTTTTCTTCAGGTAGTCATCTTTGTACATTTCATTGGAATGGCACCAAAACAAAAGTTCCAGGATCATCACCCTGCCCCATGCAGATTCCTGATTCATCACTGAATATCACTTTCATCCAGTTATCCACAGTCCACTGCAACCTTTGTTTTTTTTTTCTGTTTCGGTGTTAACTGCTTCCCAACAACTCTATAGTAGATATACTTCTACTGGGTGGCACAAGTGCGCAAAATCTCGTGTATATATACGTGACTTTGCAATTACGGGTAGGAAGTGGGCATGTGCCCTACCTGCGCTGCCATTTGTGGCCGTCAATCACTGGGTGCCGGCCGGTGATTGTCGAGCATCTCTGACGGGGAGGAGAACTGTATGTAAACAATACAGTTCTCCTCCCTGTCAGCTCCTGCACACTGCCTTGGATGGCTGTGCACAGAACTGCCATCCAAAGCAGTGTGATTACAGTGAAGTGCACAAACAGAGCTTACAGTTAAACATAACACAGTTAGCCCTTTGATTGCCCTTCATGTTAGCCATTTCCTGCCCAGTGAGGGTGCTTTTTTGTTTAGCACGGATCACTGTATTGGTGTCACAGGGGATGTCAGTGTCACAAAGTCAGTTCTCCCCAGTGTCAGAATGTCCACCGCAGTCCCGCTATAAGTCGCTGATTGCAGCCAGTACTAGTTAAGAAAAAAAAAATTACAGTATCTATACTGCCATTTGTAAACGCTACAACTTCCACATAAACCAATAAACTTACACATATTGGGATTTTTTTTTTTTAGCAAAGACATGGAGCAGAATAAATTTTAGCCTAGATTTATGACGAAATTAGATTTTTTTTTACTGGACATGTTTAATAGCAAAAAGTCAAAGATATGTTTTTTTTTCTCAAAATTTTTTATATAATAAAAAAAAAAAAAAAAAAAAAAAAAAAAAACACAAGCGATCAAATACCACCAAAGGAAAACTCAATTTGTGGGGAAAAAGGACGCAAATTTCATTAGGGTGCAGCGTTGCATGACCACGAAATCGTCAGTTAAAGTAGTGCAACGCCGTAATGCAAAAAGTGTCAAGAAGGGGGGTAAATCCTCAGGAAGGCAAGTGGTTAATGATGGTTTTCGTTTGGCTTTTCTGTATGTAAATCCCATTTCCTTTAGGCTATGTCTTACAGTTCGGTCACTCCAGTTTCTGCCCATTTGTTCCTCATTTCTTTTATTGTGCATTTTCTGTTTTCAAGGCATACTGCTTTAAGTTTTCTATCTTGATGCTTTGATGTCTTCTTTGGTCTACCAGTACGCTTCTTTTACAACCTTTCCATTTGATTTGTACATTGTCCAGATATTAGACACAGCTGACTGGGAGCAAGCAACATTTTGCAACATTCCGTGATGATATATCTTCATGAAGAAGTTTTATAATCCTCTCCTATGTTTCAACTGACAGCCCTCGTGTTGGAGTCATGATTCATGTAAATCAGCTTGGTGCAACAGCTCACCAAGGTGTGAAAGCACTCTTTAACAGCAGACTATTTAGCAGTTGTAATGTGATGCATGAGTTTGTTTTAGAACTGAAAAGTACATGGTGATTCCATATTATTTTCCTCAGAATGAAGTGATTCCATATTTTTTTCCTCTGCAAAAACAGTTGCAACGGACTACAGTTTACTTTCTTTTTTAGGTTTTTAAATGTTTCTTAAAGCCAGAAGGCTGGAATGGTTAATTAAAATAGTTTTGAGGTCAAGTGTCCCTAGTATGTATGAATGTGAGTTAGGGACCTTAGATTGTACACCCCTTGAGGGTTAGGGACTGATGTGAATGTACAATATACAGGTGTACCTCAGTTTATGAGCACCTCGGTTAATGTAATTTTCGGTTTATGAATGAAAATCCATTGAAAATAATGTCTTGGTTTACTAATTTGTTTCGCAATACGAAGTGTGTGTCAGTGCCGATTTTTAAATGTAATTACTGGCTTTTTTTTTCTTCACTATAGGTCACAGAATTAGCTGTCACTTTCCCTGGAGCTAAAGGAAACATTGTTTCTTTTAACTCAGGGAAATAAACTAAAAAGAAACTTTCTTTTTTAGCTGGTGAGAAAGTGACAGCTGATTCTGTGAGCTATAGTGAAGAAAAAAAAAAACAAAAAAAGCTGGTAATTACTTTTAAAAACCGGCACTGACCTATAGTGACAGTGACTTTTTATTTTTACTTTTTTCTGACCTCCGAAATGGATTAATTGGTTTTCAGTGCATTCCTATGGGAAACCACGTTTCGGTTTACAAATTTTTCTCAATATGAAACGCCCCCGAGAATACATTAAATTTGTAAACCGAGGTACACCTACATATGTAAAGCGCTGCGTAAATTGACTGCACTATAAAAGTACCTGAAATAAATGAAAAAAAATAAATGTATGCGATTGTTTTTTTTTCTACACAAACAATTGAATGAACATTTTCCAAGATAGGTGATTCTATACTTTTTGCCAGGGGTTGTATTTTAGGAACTCTCTTCCTGCATTTTTACAAAAGCTAAAGTACATTTTTTGAGTGAAGAACCTAGTTCAAGTATTGCCCCTAAGGAAAGAACAGACATAAAATCCTTACCATGTACATTTGCAGCTTTCAAAGTCACACAATCCCTGTACTTGGGTGCTCTGGTGGATTAATACTGCCAGCTGCTAAGCAAAAATCTGCATGACTTAAGCTGCAGAAATCAGAGTTTTAGTATAGAGTGCAAGATTTGTGGAAAGAACTTGCGCAGTGCTGAAGTTGGGGGGTCAGTCCCCAGAACTCTACACATACTTCCATACAAAGGCCTTTGTTCATCCCCATTACACAAAGGGCTTTCTGGAGCATTTCTCAGAGACATGACCCTGTTCACGCTGGAATTAGTGTTACGTTAATGGTGCATTGATGGGTGATGGAGGGGGTAGCACAAAGGAGGATTCATGCACAGGTGCCAGTCTGCATGCTCTGCCTGTAGTCAGATTCATGCACTATGGCCTGACCAAGGGATGGAGGTATGGGAGAGGATGTGGGGGAGGGGAGGCGTGCCTGTGGAGAGGAATAAGGAAGGGTTGTTAAGGGAAGGTTAGTGCTCTGTACCTGCCACAAAGCTCAGCTCGTCAGCTTCCTGTCCAGAGTAATCATACAGAGCCCGCACACGCACGCCCTCTACCTGTGACGCCTCCCGACCATTACTGTCCAGGGACTTTCTGGGGCTTTCATCTTCCGACCACTCAGATGTATCGTCCTTTGCACCACTGCAAAAACACACACGTTATTAAAACTTCCAAGAGCAATGAAAACATTCCAAAACACGGAGAGAAATGAAAGGGTCAGTCCACCTAAAAACAGATATTTCAGATTTTGGTAGATGCTGGGGAGGTTTAACCTTCAACCACCCCCTCTCGTCTCGGAGACTCTGTTGGTGAGATCTCTGCACTTAAATGTTTGATTTTGGGTTTATTACCGCTTTATTATATTGCAGCTTACCATTCATTAGATGTGACGGCTACATTTGTTTTCTTTTTTGGGCTTTCATTTTCATCTGGTGATCCAGTCAGCAAGTCTGTTTTTTAAAAGACCAAGCTCTCAAGCTGAATGTATCAGTTACAGAGATGAGACAAACAATTTAGCACTGAAAGGAGTGCTTACAACGACCAACCTTTATTTATGTAAAATCCCCCCCCCAACCCCCCCCATAGAAGGAAAATATATTTTAGATATATTTAAAAAATATTCTTCTCAAATATATTGACACATATTTGAAACACTACAATTTTGGAGAGATATATTTACACATATACATACATACACTGCATGTTGAAATGCATTTTTTATGTATAACAAAATATATGAAAAATATTTAAATTTTTTTTTTTTTTTAATTATATTCAGGATTTTTTTGAACATAAAAAAGTCATTTTAACATATTTTTACATATATTTGTAAATGCATTCCAAAAATGTATTTTTAAAAATATTTTGTAATAAAAACGCATTTCAACATTATATATACATACACACATATATACACACACATACATACCCTTTTTTTTCCATTGAAATATATTTTGAAATATATTGAATATGGCCAGAATTGTAGTATTTCAAATATATGTCAATATATTTGGGAAGAATATTTTTAAAATCTATTTTCCTTCCATGTGCCAAGGTGCCCCCCTGTGTGCATTCATCCAGAATGGGGGTACTATAAAACAAGCTGGGTTACTGACCATATCACCAAATGAAAACACAGGGAAATATACTGAGAAAAGAGAGTTAATGCAGCCATCACATCTAATGATTGATAAGCGCTAATATTATACGCCAATATTTTACATTTTGGTTTGGGGTATAATACTGCTTTAAATATCCAAGTTGGCACACCTGCAGGCCATTATGAAGGGTTCCTCCTGGTGGATTTATTTTTTTTACACGAGAGAATGGAAAAGGAGGAACTTAGGCACACAAATGGTAGGCGGGAACACCCAAGTGGACAGAATTGTGGGAAAGAGGTTTCACCAGTGGAGTATACCAAGACAGAAAAAAAAAAACAAAAAAAAAGGAGGAGAATCCGATCACTATGCTCTACCGATGACGAACATCAGTTATGGATGGACAGATCCTTGAAGTTTCCTGATCAAGTCAAATATCAGATGGTAAAGTACAGTAACATTAGCAATCAGTTGACAGCTTACTGCACTTTACCTTTGAGCTTGCTGCTCACACTGCCTTACTGAATGAGCCTGTAGCTTAACACAATTTTAGCTTCAAATAAAAGATATTGAAAAAGAAGATCTCCAATTAGATACATACAGGCTTATTTAGGAAGGCATAAAAAGCTGGAGCTGCAATATGGTGCAAAGAGCTGCGTAGATGTGTTTAATAGTTTATATCAATTAACAGGCCTGATGGATATTCAAGAAACAGAAAACCGGTTAATCTGATCACCATAAGCTTCCCAAGTGTACTTGTGACCAACACCAAAAAGAAAGATACAAGTGAAGAAATCAGAATAAGGCATTATGTTAGAAAATGTATTTCTTCATCTAATTAGAAAGGAAGAGGCTCTCGAAACCCATCACCATTATTAGCTAAAGACATTCCAGGTTAATTGGGGGGGAAAAAGGAGTTTAGACAAGACCTCCATGGTCTGGATGGGCTCGACATGAGAGCTGTACTAACTCTGAGTGTTGGGTCTCCGTTAGGGTGGCATAGAAATCCTGGTCTTCATCTCCGTAGGAAAACCTGGGAGGAGGATGTCAAACAAAATGTGAACGGATTCTAGAACTTCAATCCTTTAATCACTTCTGGAACCGCTTTAAACCCAGTGGTCCTAAATGCCCCAATTTGTTTTAAGTCATACCTGAATTGTTCTAAATGGCACCTGTGGCCATGCAAAAAATTACATTCTCGAAAGCAGGCGAGAAAGGTAGGCATCACCCTCATTTTGCTCAATGACAAAGGATTTTGGGTGTCTCGAAATGGTGGGTAAAATGCTCTACTTTCCATACTAAACGTGGCCATACATTAGAGCAGGGTTTCTCAACTAGGGTTCCTCCAGAGGTTGCCAGGGGTTCCTTGAACAATTTTGCCTCTCAGATAAGTTCTCTCTGACACCATTGATCTTTTTAGCAATCTGTAAGGGGGTAATTCTTCCCAGTGACCACAAGAGTAAGGAGCATTTACCTCTGACTATCACACCAATGTATCATGAGTTATAAAGTCATTTTAGCAGAGGTTCCCTGAGATCGGAAAGTTATGTCAAGGGTTCCTCTGCATTGAAAAGGTTGGGAAAGGCTACAATAGACTATGGGATGTTGGAGAGTTTGGGGTCACAACAATGTTTGGAGGTGCTGAATGACATCTAAGACTGTCAAGCTAAGGCAATCTGTTGGTTCTGGCAGGATATTCTATTAAAATTAAAAAAAAAAAAAAAAAGTTACACACCAAATCACTCCAGATGAAGGGAACGCTCTGTATTGAGTAAGAGCCAATGGCTGACTGACTGTACCTTAAAGTCACCCTCTGCTGGGGCCCACATGACTGCTGCAGCTGTCAGCCATGGTTCCTCCCACTGGCCGCAACTCATTACGGGACACAGTAGCGACATAAAGGTCAGGGAAAGGAACCACAGCGCACTGCAGGGTTGCAATGCATCCAGCATACTGGAAAGTGTCTGGGGAAATTCTGAAGCCACCAAAGTTCTTGAAGACCACAAAACAGGAGACTTCTATAATATTCTTTGCCTGCAGAAGTTCGTATTTAGATTTTAAACACCAACCCCTTACCTGAAACGTATGTTAATACATGGTATTACTCTTATTCATGGTCAGGAAGTTAATAAAAAATTCCCCAACTGACCCCCCAACCTGATTTATTCTTAAAATGCACTTACCCATTGAGCTTAACCCCAAACATAACTTCACATTTAAAATAAACTCTAGTAGATGTTAAATTGCTCTAGTTTTATAGAACACAATTATATAAAATGACATCAATTTGTCTTTGGGCTCATGTACACTGCAGCTGATAAACTCACGTTCAGGAGATTTTCTGCGTTTTTAACAGCAGCCCCTGAGCTGTCCCTAATGTTTTCCTATGTCTCCATGTACACATCGCCCTTTACAGTCGTTTACAGGCAGTTGAGTTTACAGTGGGTTTTTTTTGAACGCACCAAACTTGCGTTCAGGAGTAGATTTTATCAGCGTTTCAAACGCCAAACGCTTGTAAACGCGGATAACCGCTTTTATAAGCGTTTGCATTTAGAAGCGTTTTTGAACTGTTCCATATCCAGATGCTGTCCAGAGTCTTTTTTCATCATCAGAAATGCATGCAAAGTGTTTTCCATGTATTCAAATGGACCGGGAACGCCACTGCAGTCAGTTCCAGGTTTTGCGTGAAGGAAAAAATGGTAGAACGTGCCGCATTATGTTCATGATGGGATCCATAGTGAATACAACCAGAAAAGACAGGTCATCTCAACACATACTGCCCTCTCTGCTTCTGCTCTATTTCTCTCAAAATATCTGAAATAGCCAAATTTTTTTTACTGTTTTTCAGTGCATTCTGGGCATTTTGGAAGGTCTCCTGAGGTCATCTGAAAAAAATGCTTCTAAAACGCAAACGCTCATAAACGCGGTATGCAAACATGGCAATTTTATAACCTACGTTTTCCAGCAGTCAGTTTCAATCGTTCAGAAGAGTTTTCCCAAATGTCCCGTGTACATGAACCCGTAATGTCCCTGCCTTTCCCTACACAGCAGCACTTACACCGGTTAAAGGAGGGACAGCAGTAAGAGCCAACTGCAGTGCACACGGGATGGCAGGGAAGACGCTGACAGAAGGAGAGTGCACAGTTGCTGACTTATTGTTACTGTTCCTTCATTGTCCTATCAGTAGGCAGGAAAGTGACACCCAAGTATTCTTCTGAGAAAGTGGTATCGCCGTTCTGCCTGTTCTGTCTGGTCTATCAATCATATCAATCACAAAAGCAGCTGAACAGAATTACACATCATTTGAAAGGAAAAAAAAAAAGTCACAAATGTGCATTTCAATTGTTTGTTTTGCAATTTTCCTGCAGATCCATTTTTTTTCATGTTTTGGATAAAATAGAGAGGGATTACAACATCTGTAGGGTATTTTTTGTTGTTGTTTGTGTCTGTGTTAGGAAGATTCACCGTTTTTGTCTTATTTCTGGTTTTCATCAAATGACAAAAAAAATCCCACATTTTGAGTTGTCACAAGAACAGACACAGAGGGGAAATCCTCCAATGGGTACAAACAAGGGATTCCCTCACTTTGGAGCGATTTCCTCTCATTTCCCACTATGGAACAGGAAGCAAAGGAAAATCTACCCAATGGGGACACTGACAGGGGTTATCCAAAGTTCTACCTTATCCTTTTGTCTAATGCTAAATTAATCCCATAAAAGCTTATACCTACCTTACAAGAAAAACAGCCTCAGTACAGCAATCCTGGTGTCAAAAACTCAAGTTATTCTGAAACCCCCCCCCCCTTTGTTGATATGGCAGGATTTCCAAAATCCTTATATTTACCCTTAGATGAAATGAGGAATCAAAGATCACCTCTTACCCTCTGTTCAGCTGCTGGGTGGGGGTCCCGGCAGAGACTCCATCCTTAGCTGGCACAATGCCAGTGAGTGTCACCTCTTCGACATTTTTACTGGTACGCTCCTTCTTGCTGATTGGCCTCTGCGTCTCTGGAGACCACTCCTGTAACCGAAACACAAGTAAGTACCAAGAAACTTCTGTACCCAGTGTGTCCTATCAGTACAGATTTTGGAGGGAATAAAAAGCAGTTTTAAGATTATTTATTTATATTGGTTTAACCACTTCAAGTCCGGACACTTTCACCCCCTTCCTGTCCAGGCCAATTTTCAGCTTTCAGCACTATCACACGTTGAATGACAATTGCGCAGTCATGCAACACTGTACCCATATGAATTATTTAGCATTTATTTGAGACAGATAAAACTTGCAACATATATACACATACTAGGGACAATTTAGACAGGAGCCAATTAACCTACCAGCATGCCTTTGGAGTGTGGAAGGAAACCAGAGTACCCAGAGGAAACCCACGCAGTCACAGGGAGAACATGCAAACTCCAGGCAGGAGGTGCCGGGGTTGGGATTCGAACCAGCGACCCTAGTACTGCCAGGTGGAAGTGCTAACCATTTAACCACCGTGCTGCCCATAAAATATGCCTTTAACGAGCCTCTGATGGGACTGCAGACTCCTGCCCGTTATTCTGTGCTATGCGGTCTGGTTCAGAACTACACTAGCTCCCTGTAAGGCAGTCCTCCTGAAGATTGTTACAAGGCAAGTCAGCGTCGATTTTGCTGTGACGCTGACACTTCAGTGTGAACAGAACTGTGTGCTGCCATGTGTAGAATTTTCATAGGTGTTTGAGGAGCGGTAAAAACGCTTCACAAACGCCTGCTAACAAAGCTAGTGTGAACATAGCCTCAGGGTGAGCATTATGAAATATCTTCCTGAAAATGCAACAGACTGCAAGAAAAAAAAAAATGAGAAAAACAGAGAATTACTTTTGTATACAGAATACAAGAATATCAATATTCTGTGGGTAAATGCAAGAGATTCTCGTTACCTGAAAAATTCTAAATGCTCAGCCCACTTAGGAGTTCTCAGCGCCCCCAGTGCGAGTTTAACACAGGAAGCAATGGAGGATGTTTATCTCTGCATTACTGTAATGGCTATTTTTTTTTTTTAGTACAAGAACGAACATTATATTTCCAGTTACTGGCTAGAAGGAAATACCTTTGTCAAGGTTTTGATTTACTATTCAAACACTGCAACTTATTTCCTTTATTTAAAAATAACATATTTCTCTGTACTTGACCCCAGGTTCACACCCAAGCGGTTTTTGCCGTGGTTTGCAGAAACGCAGTACAGTTCATTTAACATGATTTCCTATGGGACATGTTGACATCTGCGTGTTTTCACCCGGTGTGTTTTTGGAAAGGGTCAGGGACTTTTTGAATGCAAAAAGTTGTATTTTTGGTTCTATAGACTTCAATGGAAAAGCTGTAGAAAAGCATGTATTGCGTTTTTCATTTTGTGTTTTAAATCTGCCTAGCAACGAGAAAAGAAAAAAAACACCCATCAAAAACACGGCAAAAACGCAAAACGCAATGCAGAAACGGCTCAAACGCAACCTGCATAGGTGTGAACCTAGTCGGTCACATCAGTTTGTACCCCAAATTACCTTACACAGTTTAATGTCCCTACCACACTCCTACAAGGTGCATGTGCTTGGACAAGGCAGGACCTACCATTAGGCACGGTAGACCAATGCCTACATGTGGAAGGGTCAAAGGGGTGGCTTTTCCCACCATTGTTATGTTCTTTTTTTTGTCCCCCAGCTTTAGTCAGAAATTGAAGTCCCGCTACATCACTTCAGACTGGCCCCTTTCGCAGGTATAGCTAGGTAAACTATTAAAAAGAAGTGCGTATCTTTTTAAAAATCCAGTAATACACTGTCACACCCTACTTAGTATTTTTTTCGGCACTGTGCTGAATTTATAGAGGCTGATCTGCTAACAGTCTAAAGATTTACTGCTGCTCTGGGCTTCAGCAAAAATGGAAGCCTCCAGCAAGAAGAAACCGGAACAATGCTGGAGGCAATTTACATCATGCACTAATTGTGGCAGCAAAATGACTAAAGTGGAATGTATGCTCCTTGCTAAAGAACATTTTTTGTCCGGTTGTTATGGGTAAAGTTCTGCTTTAAGCCCCCCCCCCCCTTATCCAACACTGCAAGGCATAAATGGTTATTTAGTCTAGTAATAGAGGAATGAGGTGCAAGATTTGCTCTATTCCTGACTTCAACATTTCCCTATTCCCTTCATTAATGTGTCTGGTCCAGCACTGTGGGCTCTCTAAGGTGCTCTCACCTGCAGTTAAAGGCTCACCTTTGCCATGTACAATGCAGGGTTAATAGCCCTGCATTGTACGCGATGACGTCAAGAGATAACCCACCTGACAGCTTTGGGCAGAAGAGAACAGCACTGGGGCTGGACCAAGGGGTAGAGTAAGTATAATACAATGCATATCTGAACCCCTAGACTAAATGAGCATTTGTTAATTTCCCAGAGTTCAGATTTAGGTACACACTGTAGCAAGCAAAGAAAAAAAAGATGGTAAACTGGGCATCACTTTGACAAAAAGCTAGGTACAGAATATGCCAAGCTAGGTTAGGACCAACATACGTGAAAATGCTCCGTGTAAGTAAGGCCATCTTAGCAGGAGTGGTACTTTGGGCACAGAAGGTTGTAGGCCTTCAAGCTTCAATGATGGAAACCCAACCAATATAAATAGGAACGGATAACCAACCATAAATGTCTTCCTGAATTTTGGAAGTAAATGCCATACAGTCTGTTATGGGTATTCAATAGAGCAGGGGTGTCCAAACTATGGCCCCTCCAGCTTTTGAAATACTAAAAGTCCCATCATGCCTCTGCCTCTGGGTGTCTTGCCTGTGGATGTCAGAGTCTTGCAAGGCCTCATGGGACTTGCAGTTCCTCAACACCTGGAGGGCCATAGTTTCACACCCCTGCAATAGAGAATCATACCCTTGTAAGGCTTTACCACTTTTCATCGAAAATATATTTAGAGAAGTAGCAGCAGATTTTAGTCAATTGGCCAAATTCCCCAGTGGTCACATGATCCCAGCTGAAAGGGATTGGATGACTTCTGTTCAGCTGGCCAATCAGCTGTGTTTCACTGTCATGTCAACTGTAGATTTTATGCAGTCACACTGATATTAAAGTGTTACTAAACCAACAACAGTAAAATCAGTCTGTATATGCAGTAAAGTATGCCTGTTATACGCACTGTGGAACCTAAGGGGTTAATCCTCAGCATTCTGTAAAAAAGAATGCTTGATCCTGTCTTCTCTGATCCCCACCTTCTACTGTCCACAATCTATCTGCTGATAGAATGGAGCCTTGGTGGCAAGCTGCACATACTCAGTTTGGTGTGTATTACTAGAGAGATTTTTTTTTTTTTTTTTCTTAGGAGAGAGCATGTGATCAGCACCGAGCCAATTAGCGCTGTCCAGACAGAGGGTCAAGGGTTGTGCAGCCTCATAGGACAATCAGGGGAGAATGAAAACATCTCCTACAAGTTTTAACCAGTGCTGTACCAGACACTGATAGACATCACAAGACTGCTCTAACTACTGATGAGAAAAGATGTTTAGCAGTTTATATTTACTTAAATAATTGCATTTCTATGTTCTGTGTACTGTGGAGAACCAGATCTAGTGAATGCAGGCTCCTGGGTTTAGTAACACTTTAAGAACAAATCATACAATGGTGTGACAAGCTTCCCCACCCAGCTTCCCAATTTTCAGCTTTATGTTATTATGGCTCCAAACCGGCAAAGTCTCTACAAAGAAAAGCCCTGATGGAACATCCCCTATCATAACATTAATAAAAAGAACGCTGCAAAGAGTTTTACAGTTTGGTCCTGCCAAAAAGCATATTGGTATTAAACAGCAAAATCCAAGAAAAATGTGACGATTCATTTCACCAACTGCGGTACATACCTCAAACTGGGGCCAGTTCATGGCCATGCCTGGTCCATGGGTGTTTTTCCACCATTTTAGATCTTGCTGGTCATCAGCGGATTGGATATTTTGGTGCAAGTCTTTGTACAAAGCATGGAAGCTGCAGGAAGGGAAACAGAAAAAAAAAAAAGAAGCATGATGGATGTGATCCAGGTGGAGAATAGACTTCGTTGTTGGTAAAGTGATCAGAGAACAAGTAAACCCGATGATCCAAATCCAGCCCAATCCTAGCAAGCGTCTGCAGACCGTAGCAAAAGCTCCGCTGCATATGGGAGTGGGGGCACCTCTATTATAAACTAAGCTCTGTTCTTCTGCAAACGTTTGTGACCATCAGTAGCAGCCATATAGATATGCCAATTCTTTTTTACCTGTCCTTACTGGAGAGATCGAGATGCTTGTGAAAGTCCAACAACATCTCCTTAAAGAAACGGAGGCGCTTCTGTTCAGCCTCCTGGCAGCTCTCAAACTGTTGTTCCATGTCCTCCATATAGCGAGGGTTGTATCTGTTCAACTCATCCAGAGCCTTCTCATACGCAGTTTTGTCCTGAAAAATACATAAATAAAATGTATAAACTGTGTATAGAAAAAAAATAAATAAAAAAATAATATATATTATATACATACATACACACTGTATACACACACACACAGATAGATACTTACACACAGATAATACATACATACGTGTATGTATGTATTATGCGTGTGTATAATACATACAAAGTTTAAGTGGACCTCTCGAACGAGAGAGAGCTATTGTAATACAAGAAGAGCATGTTTGCATGCATTGCCGCTACTATGACACCTATGCATTCCATTCCTGACCTCCTCTCCTAAAAATGGTAATTACTCGACTTCCATGTTGATCCATTGTTTCCAGTATGTGTGTCAGTAACCTAGGACTAGTATTCAAATCAGGAAATTTTAATTCAATTCAAAGTGATTTTATAGGTTTATTTTTTTTAAAGAAAAAAAAAAAAAAAACAACAACAAACATGTTTATACTTAACTGCTGTTTACAGTGCTTTTATACAGCAGCCAGGATCCTATAGGGGCACCTGCTGCTCCGTGTGTCCATTCACACATGGAGCTACGGCTCGGGCCCGCCCTCTCTCCTCATTGGCTCACTGGCAGTGATTGACAGCAGTGGGAGAATGGCCCCCGCTTCTGTCTCATCCAGTGAGAAGGGGGAGTCCCAGGATAGCAGAGACTCCAGTGCACATTGCTGGATGGAGAGGGGGCTTAGGGGAATATTGGGGGGGTGGGGGGTGATACTAAACACAGAAGGTTTTTTACCTTGTGATGTGTTTACGGTGTCTCTTTCTCCCATTGTTAATCAGTGCTGAACACAGAAGGATTTTTATCTTCATGCATGAAATGCATGAAGGTAAAAAACCTTAAACCTTTAGAACCACTTTAAGCGAGAAACAAGCCAGTAATGAGCATTTACAGAAGGAGGTCAGCAATTGCAGTAAATATTTTTCTCTCAGTACCCGAGGCAGATATATATTAAAACAAAAAAAGAGACAGATTAACGTAGCTCTGTAATTTATTGTTGCCTCATTAAAGTATATCTAAAGGCAAAGCTTTTTTTTTTTGTTTTGGACAGAGTGGAGATGGATTATTACTGTGTGTCCCCATTAGGGAGATTCACCCTATTTGTCCTGTTTGACATTATCCTTGAAAGTGAATGTAAAAGACAATACCAAACTTTGGGTTGTCCTCAGAAATGTAATACAGGGGAAATCTTCCAATAAGGACTGCGACAGACTGAACCGGAACAGTGGCTCTTGGAGGGGACCGCAGGCCAGCCTCTTGCCTACTGACCATGAGCCCAAACATATGAAAGGGCTCTATACTTTGGGAGATGTGTGCCTGGGGGGACCTTTGGAGTAGTTTTACTTAGGATTCAAGTCCAGGTCTCCCTGAAACACACAGAACTGGAGGACCTGGTCACAGATTTGGGGTCTCTGTGCCCAAACCAGCATTGACTGCTTCAACCCCCCCTCCCAGACTATAAACAGCTGTTAATATAATCAGCTAAAAACAACCTGGCACTTAAGTCTCTTGCTGTAATCTGATTATCAAGGTGTGATGTGTTTATGGTGTCTTTCTCCCATTGTTAATCGAGTTGAGTCACCTATTGTTTCTGTCTGTTGGCTAGTTCTCCTGGAGGTTCCAACAGGATGGGTTAATTTTGAGTCAACTTTACATCCTTATCTAATTAGTGTGAGATGTTTATCCCAATGTGCAATGATTGTTTTTATTGTTCATGTGAGGACTGCCCCTATTTTTTACGTGTATAAAATTCTGTATTTTTGCTCAATAAAGAGTTCCAGTTGCACCTAAGCTAGTGTTATCTAGTTCTAATGTTCCAGCGATGAGGAAGCAGTTCTCTGATGGAAGCACCCAGGCGGGGTTCCAGGCGTTCCATCACAGGGACACTTCTTTTGGTGCCCTGGAGGGTCCCTAAGGGATTGCCTTAATTTGTAGGGATTACCTTGGCTATGGGACAGGAAGTGAAGGTAATCTCCCCCAACGAGAAAAAGACATCACAGGTTTTATAAACCTCCTTTACTCTACCCCAAAAAAAAAAAGAAAACATTGCCTATAGTTCTACTTTCAATGTATAGAGCTCAAAATTGGGGAGGTAGAAGCATCACAAGGATCCAATCAGTTGTGCAAACTCATCTGTCATTTCTCCTTTCAGTTTCCAGTCACAGGTTAGGGAAGTGAATGAATGAATTTGTTTGCATAAAACTAAAAAAAAAAGCTTTACAAAAACACATTTGATATGCTATTTTCCTAAATCCCATTAATTGTGCTCTCTTCTAACCAGGGGCAGACTGACCATTTGAGCATTCAGGCACTGCCCGAGGGCCCGGGGTCAGTAGGGGGCCCCATGAAATGCCCCTGGTACCTTTTTATAGGCTTTTTTGGGTGTGGGCAAGGACACGGGGGCCCCATGATCTCCTATTGCCCGGGGGCCCCATGAGTTGTCAGCCCGCCCCTGCCTCTAACCTTTTCTGCTTCCTGGTTACATCTCTCCAAACGCTCCTGTAGTTTACGAAGCTGTTCCTGTGACACCGATGCATCTGCCTTTGCGTGATCCTCCCGTACTTGTGCTGCGCGCTCATCCTTCCGAACTCCATGGTACTTCTTTTTACACGTCTCCACCTGGACAGAGAAAAGCAATAAAGCAACGCAAAAAATAATGAATACCCAACTCTAAAGTGACAGGATTTAAAAACATTAGTTAACTTAAATGTTTATTCTGACTTTTCTATGAAGCCAAGTATTATATGCAGATCTTTAAAGATTATCCAGAATGAAAGAAATCTAACAGATACCCCCATCCACACGATACAGCTCAAAGGAGGAATCTCCCTATTGTCGATTATATTGTGACAGCTGGCACCCACAGCTGTCAGGATACCCAAACATTGACTGCAGCTCATTGGCTGCAGTCATGGTTTGGCCCAAAGGATAGGTTCAGACATATACGGTGCAAAATTTATTCAGTTTTCTAGTGAGCAGCTGCAGTGCAAATCACCTGCAGATCTAATTGAAAACAAATGCGCTTTTGTTACAGGCACATTTTTTGATCTCTCTCTCTGAAACTGTGTGGAAGATGCCAGGACCACTAGGGAGGGGGAGTGTAAAACCGCTTTTATAGAGATGCTACATTTGGATTTTCTTTTCCACCTGACATGATCACTTTAACCACGTCATCTCCTACACTTGTTCATCCTCTATGGAGCAGAGCAATTTTTAAATTTCTGTTATGGGCCCGTTTATTCAGTGATCATTTTGTCATTACGCAAGATAAAAACGTAAAACACAACATACATTTAATTTTTTTTTAAAGGACAAACAAGTTGTTTGTTTTCGTGAACATTGTCTTGCAACAATGATTTTTCTCGCGCACTCAGACAATTAAATGTAACAAAAATGCACTTTTTTTTAAACACTTGAACACCGGAAGATTTACCCCCTTCCCGACCAGGCCATTTTTGCGATACGGCACTGCATTACTTTAACTGACAATTGTGCGGTTATGCAACGCTGTACATAAATACAATTTGTGTTCTTTTTTCCCCCTCACAAATAGAGCTTTCTTTTGGTGGTATTTAATCACCTCTGAGTTATTTACTTTTTGCACTTTAAACAAAAAAAAAAGACCGACAATTTAAAAAAAAAAAACAAAAAAAAAATAATATTTTTTATTTTCTGCTATAAAAACACATCCAATAAAAAATTTAAAAAGTCAACAGTTCTTCATAAATTTATGCCAAAATGTATTTTGCTACATATAGTTTTGTGAAACAAAAATACCCAATAAGCATATACTGATTAATATGTGCAAAAGTTATAGTCTACATAAATGGCAATATATAAATATATATACACACACACACACACACACACACTCATATACATATATACATACACATACATACACACATATACATACACACACTAGAATTTTGTTTTTTATACTAGTAATGGCAGCGATCAGCAACTTATAGCGGGACTGCGATATTGGGGCGGACATTTTTACACTAACTGGCACTTTGTGGGAACCAGTGACACTAATACAGTGATCAGCGCTACAAATATGCACTGATCGCTGTACTAATGACACTGGTTGGGAAGGGGTTAAGATGTAGGGAAATCAAGGAGTTAAGTGTGTGCCTAGCTATGAAATGTATGTACACTAGGTGTCGCTGGTACTATGGAAAGTGAAAGATTGTGTTCCCAGCTTCACATGATCTTTCACCCCCCACTCTTGTGAGAACCACTTAAGTGATTTGATAACCAGTTGAGGGCCACCATGAAATGAAATGGTTCATAATTTAAACATTTTTAATTTTGAATAGCATAACGAACATTTTCAGTGCTGATGGGAGGGAGTAGGGGAGAAGTCAGCTTTCTGCGTTGCAGGAGAAAAATGGAGGATCAGTTCCTGTACAGTATATGCTTTCCCTCTTGTTCAAGTGGGAAACAGAATCTGACAGGGAGGCTGGCTGAGGGTGGGTAAAACACGTCTCAACTATGGGGTTTTACCGCTCCCAAACTGCAAATGTAAACAACCCTTACTGTCCTATAAGGCTGCTTTCACACTAATCTGCAGGTGCAGCGCAATGCACCTGCGGCTCTTCCTGAGGGTTAGTTGCACTTTGCCATAGACTTATATCCTGTGGGTGAGATGCACTTTCTGAAAGCGCAGGAATTTTGAAGCATTTTCAGAAAGTGCACCAAAGCTGCACGATATAATAGAAATCTATGGCTCAGTGCAGCTACTCCGCAGGAAAGCCGCAAGTGCACTGCGCTGCACCCCTAGATCAGTCTGAAAGCAGCCTAATAGTTAACCCTTTTATAAGTGCTAATATGCCCATCGCAAAAGCTGTTATACCCAGTGTATATATTGCTTATTATACTGATCTTCTTTTCCCCTTTCAGCTTCTGCTTGAATCTCTCTTCATCTTCTGGCTGCTAGAAAGGTACCAGGTGAAGTGCACTTGATATCACTCTGCCTGGGACAGGAGCCAGTGCTACAGAGGAAGACAAAATATATATAAAAGTGCTGCACTAATAAATATACGTGGATAAAAAGGTATAATAATATGTACATCCAATATATAATAGATCAAAAAGTTCATGTAACATAATAAATGGATGATCAGCAGATTTCTAACAAGCTTGTGACTGGAACCAATGATAAAATTGCGCACTCACCGGAAGCACATAGGTAATTCGCATGTAATTTACAACCACCAGTATCTCTCAAGTAGGCGGAATATATAGGTGAGCTTCCTTCTATGGATTGGTCATCAAGTCTTGGGATAGTGTGGAAATCTGCTAGGTCCAGAGGTCCCCTTAAGGATGGATGGGTGCTCAGCCTGGATACAGGGCTCCCTTCCTCTGGATGTTGAAATTCAATGTAGGTAATCTGCAAGTTTTAAGCTCCTCCACTTCTATAACACCAACCCTGGTGGCAACGTCTCCCAACGTCACTGGCCGTGCGCCATAGTGCCAATAGAGTGAGTGGGCGGGGCCTGGAACAGATGCTGCTTGTGCATGCAGCACGCACAAGCAGTGTCTGTTCCAGGCCCGCCCGCCTGCTCACTCACTCTATTGGCACTATGGCGCACGACCAGTGACGTTGGGAGACGTTGCCACCAGGGTTGGTGTTATAGAAGTGGAGGAGCTTAAAACTTGCAGATTACCTACATTGAATTTCAACATCCAGAGGAAGGGAGCCCTGTATCTAGGCTGAGCACCCATCCATCCTTAAGGGGACCTAGCAGATTTCCACACTATCCCAAGACTTGATGACCAATCCATAGAAGGAAGCTCACCTATATATTCCGCCTACTTAAGAGATCCTGGTGGCTATAAATTACGTGCGCATTACCTATGCGCTTCCGGTGAGTTTTTATCATTGGTTGCAGTCACAAGCTTGTTAGAAATCTGCTGCTGAGAGGATCATCCATTTAATATATTACATGAACTTTCTGATCCATTATATATTGGATGTCCTGTACATTTTAATATACCTTTTATCCACGTATATTAGCGCTGCACTTTAAATATTTTTGTATATTTGAAGGTTTACCTTTAGTGTTTCAGCTGCTGATCTAGAGCGCTCACTTTATTCATCTCATTTAGCTACAGAGGAAGCATTGTGTTATGCGGCTTCTGCTCTCTCTGCATCTGCCTGCTTCCTCTGCTGCAGTCACCAGCTTGATGCATTCTGATGCTCTGGGATGGTGGATCATCATGCCCAGTTCAAGATCAACAGGTTGCCAACCCTGGGCATGAATTCCCCTGGTTGGAGGTGGAGGGCCACATCAGAGGGCTCCGAGGGCCACAGGTTGACCATCCCTGCCTCAGATCTACCAATCCGATTCAAACCTGCCCTGTAAAATGACAAACCAGAGATTGAAATCTTGAGTTGTATAGCTAATGCAAAGGTTTTATTTGAGACACTTTGATGAAGGTAGCATATCAGGCAGCCACCGGGGCCAGCAACCGTATCACAGGAACCTTGTGGTTTCTCTCGGGTAGCCATTTTCAACCAAGGTTCCGTGGAGCCATACAGTTGCTAGGGGTTCTTTGAGCTGTGGCTGATGGACATCCCATCTGATGGTACAGCTCCAGGCCAACGCCACTTGGGAAAACAAGCAGCATGACAAATCTTTAGCCCTCCGTAAGAGTGGCATTCAGACCATTGCTGCAAGGGGGGCATTCTTTCTGACCCCCAATAAACTGGTTTTAGTAAGGGTTCCCCATAGTCCACAGTCAATCATTTTAAGGTATGGGTGTTGAACTCAATTTCATCGTGGGCCACATCAGCGTTATGGTTGCCCCCCATGTCCAGAGCATCCCACCATCCTCTTACATCACAGATGTCAAGAACCCCCCCCCCTTCAGAAGTCAAGGGGCCCCCCACCATCAGAAGTCAAGGATCCCCCACCATCCCTTACATCACAGTGCGCCTCTCCCCCCTTACCATGTGCTGCTGGCAAGAAGAAGCTGGGGGGCAAAGCTGAGAAGCAAAAGTGCACAGTCTGGAGGAGGACCAGAGGAGGGCAGGAGTCTGACAAATGCAGAGACCAGAGGAGGGCAGGAGTCTGACAAATGCAGAGACCAGAGGAGGGCAGGAGTCTGACAAATGCAGAGACCAGAGGAGAGTAGGAGTCTGACAAATGCTGAGACAAGGGGAGGAGCAGGCAAGGGGGTGCTGAGGCTGCACAGAGAGGTGCAGGATCTGTAGGACTTCTGTACTTTTCTCTGCCGTCAACTGCAGAGACTAGAGAAGGGGGGGGGGATGTAAAGGAGAGTAGCTGCAGGAGAGGTGGGTGGGTTCGAACAAAATGGCCTGGCGGGCTGATTCCATCCCACGGGGCCTTGTGTTTGACATGTGTATTTTAGGTGTTCCTCAGGGTAAAACTGTTGAGAAAGGTAGCTCTAGAGATAACTATATGGGATACAATCCCAAGGAGAAGCAGAACAAGTTTAAGTCACAGCATCACCCTGTGTGTCGCCAGAACATAAGCAGATGAAAATCTTGGACACTTCGAACTCAAAACATTTTGGAGTCACGTTCTGGAGTTGGGGAAAGGTTGGAACCTTGCTGTTATGTCCCAAAGTCATAAACTAATAACTAGTCTCCGGTTTTTAATATCTCAGGAAATCTTTTCCAAGCCAATGGCATCCTGCTTTTCAAGAGCAACTAATTTGCTCAGTGCATTTCCATAAATATTTTCATACCATCGGGAAGTCACTGTTTACTAAAAACCGTGTCCTAAGAAAGTGTGGGAATGATTGGTGGAAGTTCCTGCAAAATGCACCATTGTGTCCCAATCTCAAAGAAGAGCCACACCATAGCAGGAACTACAGAGATAGCAGAGATCTGCAGCAACTACACATTTCTCAGCTTCCCTATACAGGCACAAATCACTTGTATGCTGCAAGCACTTGAAGATGAATTGGATAAAAGGAGTAGCTATTTGAAGCCAGCGATTCTGTAGCTAACTCCAAATGCTGCAAAAAGTCAATTGCTCAGCGACTGAGCTACAAATCATCGTAATTGCTGCAGCAGAGACCTGTCGCTGATTGTAATTCAGTTTTTTTCCTGGGAACATAAACACTACGAAGAGCAATTCTGTTTCTGCTAGAAAATAGCTTGACGTTGCAAAGCTCTAAAGCTAGCTATAAGCATCAAAGTGTGCATAAGGCCTAGAAAGGATCTCCAAAAAAAAGAAAAAGGGGAACCGCCCGCCATATTAAAACCCTCAGGGTCTGTTTATTGATCGAATATACAGATCACTCCATCGGGTACAATCACTTCAAATGCATTTCACTAGTTTGGGCAGGGCTGTATTTACCACAAGGTACTTGCCTAGGGCAGCTTGTTTTCCGAGGGGTAGCAGCATTTTTCAGGGGGGCAGCGCTACCCGCTGAAAGAAGGGATAGAGAAAAGGACACACACATCATGGGCACCAGGTGGAATCTGAGAGAGGCTGAGGGCTGCTTGATGGTGTATGCAGAGCCTGACCCTTGTTCCCGGGGATGTCCGGAGATGTGAAGGTGAGTGTCTTCTCTCTCACCGTGGTGGTGGGGGGGTTGCCAGTGCATGGGGGGAAAGTGGTAGTAGAAGGATCTCTCAGGTGAGGTGTTGTTGGTCAAGGTCAGGATCTTCTTGTGGGGGAGGGGGGTGTTTATCAGTGTCAGGATCTCTCGTGGTGGGGAACTGATTTCTGTGTTGCCTAGGGCAGCACGAAACCTAAATACACCACTGGCCTTGGGAGCTTGCGATCCTTAGTTGTAAGGGCTCAACAGAGTGAAATGCATTAGTGTTTGTACTAGGAGTGGTATGTACAAAGAGGGATCAAAAAACAGTTTTTAAATATGAGGAGCGATTCCCCTTTTTCTCTTTTGGAGCTTTTGTGGACATTCTGAGTAGCCGACGACTACAGGGAACTAGCTCCTGTGATTGGTGGTTGTTTTGGGATCAATGCTTGCAGTGGAGTTCTGGATCTCCTCACAATTATCCTATCTGCGGTTCCATTTTGGTCTGTTAAATTATACTATTAAAAGTATTTTGTTATATCTGTCTGGTAAATGCATAAATAAATATAGACAAAAAATGGCAACCATCCCAACCTATAACCATCCTTAGCAGTAAGGTGCACATGGAAGGGCAATGCACATCGCAAACAAATTATTTCCCAGCAACACTTACCAGCCAGCCTGCAAAACAACCAAAGTGGCTCTAACAGTTTACATTAAAAACAGAGGGTTTTGTTTGCACACATTTCCAAACACATACATAATCCACAGACTCGCGTCAAGGGTCCTCTGTATACTATGGACCCAAATAAAATTTCCAAAGCCTCCATAATAGGAACACATATCAATGGATGGGTTAAGGGCAGGTGTGTCTGGAGGAGCCCATCCCTCCTTAAGCCTGGGTTCACATATATGCGGTGCGGTATATCACGTGATTCGCACAGGAACCGCACCGCATTCCTGTGCAAATCACATGCGATTTGTGTGCGGTGCGATTGGAGCCATATATTTTGAATGGCTCTAATCGCACCACACCAAAAACATACAGGACCCTTTTTTCGGTCCGCACTAGAATCGGATCGCATGGGTATTCACACCTATGCGATCCGATTCTGCACATCACACCGTGTTTTTCGGACCGCTTTCGGGGTGTTGATAACTTAACATGCACACCTGCATCGGTTCGCATGAATGGGGTGCGATTATGATGCGGTGTGGAATTCGCACAGAAAAAGCTGCAAATTCCATACCATATCAGTGTGAACCAGGGCTGAAGGTACAGGGACCTGTATAGCTGGATGTCACGTGCATCCCTGGTTTGCTGGCGAAGTGCATGCCCTTCCATGTGCACCTTACTACTAAGGCTAGGCTAGGATAAGTTGGGGCGGTTGCCATTATTTGTGTAGTTGGCTAATTTAGATGCAGGGACGCACTGGATGCCTTTGCTGCCATTTTGGTATGGTTGGACGTCACGTGCGTCCCTGGGCTCCTCCAGGCACACCTGCCCTTAACCCATCCATTGATACATGTGCTCCTACTATGGAGGCTTTGGAAATTTTATTTCGGTTCAAAGTATATAGGAGGACCCTTGACCACGGGAACGTAGCTTACATGTCTATTTGTAAATGTGTGCAAACAAAACCCTCTGTTTTTAACGCAAACTGTTAGACAGGGCCAGATTGGTGGCTTTGCAGACTGGCTGGCAAGTGTTGCTGGGAAATCCTCTGTTTGCAGGATGCAGAAAAATAAATATACCTACTGATCTGCCAGAAATCTAGTGAGCTTATAACTTGTGCTTTCTGCCTCTACTGCACTGTTATCAGTCACATTTTTCTCAGCACTCTGTCTAGACTACACAACAGCTCCCCCATATGTTTTGGGAAGAGGAGGGGGGGTTCTTCAGTTCTTAAGGTGACAATACTGCTGCTGTATACAATGAGTGAGGTTAGTCACAAGTCACCCTAGGAGAGGAAGTGTGTTACTGGCAGGACAATCAGTTGACAATAAAAGGGGAAAAACGAATGCAGCCAGGACATCTAAAGCCTGGTAAGCTGCAATATATTTCATTTTTGTTACTGGGTTTACATGTTTTCTGCAAGCCTGGGCAGTTTTCGGGTATAAGGTGTAGGTACGTTCCTTTTACCAATTACCCGGATGCGGTTGATCGGCCTACTCAGA
Source organism: Staurois parvus (assembly GCF_062004578.1). NCBI lineage: Eukaryota > Metazoa > Chordata > Amphibia > Anura > Ranidae > Staurois > Staurois parvus. The sequence continues at coordinate 47,834 of NW_028320598.1, forward strand.
AAACAAACATCTTCTTAGATTGTAAGCTCCAAAGAGCAAGGCCATCCTAACCCTCTTGTACTGAACTGTATTGCTGTATTGTCTCCCATTATATTGTAAAGCGCTGAGCAGACTGTTGGCGCCATAAATCCTGTATAATAATAATATAATAATAATCTACTGCCAGCTGCAGGAAAAACTTTCAATGGTCCTGCATCCCCCAAATGCAGGGACTGGGGCCTAAGTAGGGACAGGTGGGGTGTGCACAACCCCTATGCAAGTTTCAACTTATGCTCATCAACTCAAAGTCCCCCCTGGAATAGTGACCAGGCTGGCAATGGGTGGAAAGAAAGTACATGTACATCATTTAGTCATATACCTAGTTGAGCCGATTACTTTGTCCAAGTCCGCTTGAAAGTGAGTGGCTGCACTCAAATCTGACCAATCTCTGAAAAAATTAAATTGACCATAGCATAGCAGCAAGCTTGCCTCATAGCTGTGTGTGTGTTTGGAAAGGAAAGAATGGGAAGGTGGTTTATGAGAGGGAGGAACAACAAATCAGAGCAAATGTTCTAATCTGTCCTATTAGTTATTCCTGCTATGTGTCATTATGCAGAAGCCCCTTAACCATTGGATTGTCACACTATTAAAAACAGCTGAGCAACTGTCATCTACGGCTACCCTTCACTCAGAGGATGGCAGATGCTGGGAATTTTGCCAGTTCCCAGTCGCTGTTCCCCAACCCAGACAAACAGAAAAGGGGAACAACTACAACAGCATGACCAATAAAGCCTCATCAAACTTGAATATCTCTGCATGATAACACTTTTTATGTTAGGTCTATCACTCATGTATGTAGCCAAAACTTTATCCATATTGCTTTACAAAGAAAACTAATTTATTCTGTTTATGCCCTGAAGGAGCTTTGAGTTGAGATATACTGCCATATGTACCAGAACGCAGGGGTAAAGTCAGTGTGAGCAGAAGTCAATTACCCTGCCAAATAGTTTTTGGATTGTGGCAGCAGATTAGACACATGGAGGAAATCCATATCACATACATGGGGAGAACCTACACAATCTATGCAGATAGTTCTTGGTGGTTGAGATTGTGGCAACAGATTAGACACATGGAGAAAATCCATATCGAATACATGGGGAAAACCTACACAATCTATACAGTTAGTCCTTGGTGGTTAAGATTGTGGCAGATTAGACACATGGAGGAAATCCATATTGCATACATGGGGAAAACCTACACAATCTATGCAGATAGTCCTTGGTGGTTGAGTCACTGTTGAAAGTCATGAATGCCAACCATTCCTAGATTGTAAGCGCCAAGGAGCAGGACCCTCGAACCCCTCGTATATCGCATTGTATTATTGTACTGTCTCATGTTCTGTCTCCCATTGTAATGTACAGCGCTGAGCGAACTGTTGGCGCTTTATAAATACTGTATAATAATAATAATAATATAGCCACTAAATGCTGCTTATAGCAATAGGTAAGCCCTGCACGGCATGGTCCTCCTTTTCAAGTTGTCGCAAATGAAACTCAAATTGAGTTTGTCTGTTACCAAGAACAGGCCATGTATAGCTTTTAGGCTGGCAACACAAATAAAGATATCGAATTCTGGTACATTAAGGGTTGAGTTTCAGTTTACATTGAAAGTAAAACTTGGCTTTGTCCACATAAAAAAAAAAAAAGAAAAAAAAAATACATCACTTGTCCACACAGGACAAAAAAAAAACATCACTTTAAAAGGTGGCCCCATCAACAGCCTACACTTGCCGTTCTTTTGCTCTAAAACTGCTCCCTCAGGTGCAGGAAAAGGAGAGAAAGCACTGTTGGGCTTTGGAGCTTCCATACAGTCCAGAATTCTCCTCTTGAACCTATATGACCGCATTGGGTGTCAGAGCCCAGTCGCCAATCATCAGCCCCATTTTGCAAGGGAAAGGAAACAAGCTGCGTCCTTAGGCACTCTGTGCTGTCGCTTAGGAATGAAACCAGTCCAGATCCTTGTGGAAGCTAGATAGCACAAGCCTTTCCTTTGCAACACTGGTAAAAAAAATATCTTTGCATGTATTGTCTGCATGTTTATCTATAAAAATAAAAAATTGTGGTAGCACATTTTTGGGTGAAAGCTCTAATAAACAGAGAATATGGGAAGGTCAGGTAAACTGAGCTGTTCATGGGAGGGCCTGATCTTCTGCCATTCTCCATCATCACTCAGCTCTTGTTGGAGCTCTCAGAAATACTGGAGTATGGGGGAACCCTGTGCCCTTTTCCCCCTTACTCCCAGGAAGCAGTGCTCATGAGCACCCAATATTCAAGCCTGAAAGAAGTCACATGGGAGTGGAGAAGGTCATCAAACCATGTATAGCCCAACCTTTTTTTTTTTTTTTTTTTTTTTACTTTGAATAGAGTTGGAAAGAATTTATTGCTGTCTTTCTGTTGGCTAGATTCATCCTATTTGTTCTGGGGACCATGGTCAAACAGACAGAAAGACGGAAAAACCAAACATTTTAAGGTTGTCACCAAAACAAGAGGTAAGGGTAAATCTTCCAATCCCCTGTTCCAATGACAACCAACCGCGAGAGGGTTTCCCCTCATTTTGTAGAGTTTTCATCTCACTTGCTGTCAAGTCTTTTGGACAGGAAGTGATGAAAAAGTAGACCCTGGCAGAGTATCCCAAATCCCTAAAGTATGCCGCCTCGTACTGTGCCAGCACGCCTTCCCACAGGATTTGGGTTCTAGTGCACTGGGGTTGGGGTGAAGGGTACTGTTTACTTTTTTTTAGTTTTTTTTTCTCATTTCAGCTTTACGTTGAAGTTTTTAATTTGTGGAGGTGGAGCTCTGAGAAGATGTGGTCTATTCCTAGTTGTAATTTATCACGACATACTTACATCTTTCAGCTTCTTCACCCAGGGTTTTTGAGCTTTACTAAATCCATCCTCAGCTTCCTTTGTCTCCCGAAATCCTCCAATCATCTGCTTGTGAAAGGCCTCCTTCTGCCAGTCTCGCACCTTCCCACCATCCTCGTCCCACAGCTGATTCCGAAGCTCCGTGTGAATCTCGCTGAGGGCATCCGCAGCTGTAAGGAATGCCTGCCAAGCCTTTTCCAGTGTGCCATACTGAGGGCCTGCAGGGCAAATGAACCAACAGGGGTTAAAGATCTTCAATAAAAATAAAGACATTCTAACATTCCCATTAGCAAGTGGCCTGCTGAACATCTGATATATACCTCATGTCTGTCATCGTTATTTTCGCCTGGAGACAATTTAAGCTTTCGTGTGTGTGTGTGTGGTAGGTCATTGCTAAGAAAAGACCTCCACTCCTCTGAGGTCTTGGTGAGCCAGCAGAAGTAACAGATGATGTAATCTAAACCCCTGCTGATTGGCTGATGGCACCAAATCCTCACCACTAAACTGCAGGGTTAGAAAATTATCTGGGTGTGAAACTGAACTCATTCAACACGAAAAGTAATTATTTTTTCCTCCAAAATTCTATCAAAATGCCAAAGATAAAAGGAAAATGCAGAAGTTAAATTGTGAATCTTAGTCAATATGCCTTTGCCAACGAATTTCAACTAAGGACATTCCTATGGAGGTTTTTTTTTTTTCTTTTTAAAGCTAAATTTTAGGCTTGATCCTAATTGCTTCAAGTGATTCAAAAAGCTTAGTTATTCACTTACCTAACGGGCACTTTTCCCCCTTTGTGCCCAGACAAATTTTCAGCCTTCAGCATCAGATGCAGAGATGTGACAAACCAATTAAAACTAGAAGGGGTGCTTACAATGATAGGCTGTATAATACTGTATAATAATAGGCTGTACTTTTATGTAAAACCTTTATCCAAAAAAAAAAAAAAAAAAAGAAGAAGGACTGCTGTAACTGCTTATAAAGTATTAGCTGGAGTTTGGCTGCAGTTTGTTGTATATTATTGTGTATTTAAAGAAGAATCTGGGCAGAATCTGTATTTAACCACTTGCCTACCAGGCACTTTTACCCCCTTCATGCCCAGGCCAATTTTCAGCTTTCAGTGCTATTGCACTTTGAATGACAATTGCGCAGTCATGCAGCATTGCACCCATATGAAATTTTCATAATTTTTTTCACACAAATAGAGCTTTCTTTTGATGGTGTTTAACTGGCAATGGGGGTTTTATTTTTTGCACTATAAACAAAAAAATAGCAAGAAATTGGAAAAAAAAAGTTTTTTTGTTTATTATAAAATTTTGCAGACAGCAATTTTTCTCCTTCACTGATGTGCGTTGATGAGGCTGCACTGATGAGGTGACACAGATAGGCAGTACTGATGGGCATTGATAAGGAGGCACTGATGATGCTGCACTGATATGCAGCAATGATGGGCACTGATGGGCGGAACTGACAGTGCCGGGTGCAAGCTGCTGGGAGGACGTCATGACGCCCTCCCAGAACTGGACAACCGATCTGAAGTAGTCAGTCATTCGGCTATTGCATGGTTGTAAAGTGGTTAAAAAAAAAAAAAAAAAAAAAAAAACACACCAAAACATGTCTATACTTACCTGCTGAATGCACTGGTTATACACAGAACAGACCAGATCCTCCTCTTCTCAGGTCCCCCACCGGTGCTCCTGCCCCCTCTGTTGGGTGTCCCCAAAGCAAGCAGTGTGCTATGGGGGGGCATGTGCTGCTCCGTGTATCCATTCACACACGGAGCCGAGGCTTGGCCCCGCCCCCTCACTCTTCTCATTGGCTCACCGGCTGTGATGACAGCAGTGACAGTCAATGGCTCCTGCTGCTGTCTCAGCTAAAGAGGAGAGGGAGTCCTGGGATAGCTGATAAGTATTAATCAAGACCTGGAGTACACAATAGTGCTTGAGATTGCCAATCACTTCAAAAACAAGATTGACACAATTCGCAAGGACATTACCGCAACTCACACGCCCTCTCAATCCGTCCCCTCTCACACAGCTACCCCATCATCCCCCCTCCCCCTCGACATAACCTGCAGGGACTTCGTCGCTGCTCAAACTCTCTCCAACCCCCTTCACCCTCACTCAGCTACCCCCTCATCACCCCTCTCCCACGGCCCCACCACTGCTCTGACCTCCTCTCCCACCCCACCCTACATTCCTCATACTGAAGCTCCCCCAACACTCCGCACCTTTGACCTTACTACCATCGAGGAAGTCTCCAAGATCCTCTCTGATGCCCGCCTCACCACCTGCCCCCTCGACCCTATCCCCTCACAACTCCTACGACCTCCTTCCCCCTCCATCCTACGCTCCCTCACCCACATCTTCAATCTCTCCCTCTCCTCCGGCACTTTCCCCTCCCCTCTGAAACATGCACACATCACCCCCATACTTAAAAAGCCCTCCCTGGACCCTAATGACCCGAACAACCTCAGACCCATCTCCCTGCTCCCATTTACATCTAAACTCCTCGAGCGCCTAGTCTACACCCGCCTATGCTCTCACCTCAACGACAACAACCTCCTCGATCCCCTACAGTTCGGCTTCCGTCCCCTACACTCCACCGAAACTGCCTTACTCAAACTCTCCAACGACCTGATAACCGCCAAAGCTAATGGCCACTATTCAGTGCTCCTACTCCTTGACCTCTCTGCGGCCTTCGACACAGTCGACCACCCCCTCCTCCTCAAAAAACTACACTCCCTCGGCCTCAGAGATTCTGCTCTCTCCTGGCTCTCATCCTACCTGTCACAACGCTCCTTCAGCGTTACCTATAATGCTACCACCTCCCCCTCACTCCCCCTCTCTGTTGGGGTCCCTCAAGGCTCTGTCCTTGGGCCCCTTCTCTTCTCCATCCCTACCTCCTCCCTTGGCCAACTCATACACTCTCACGGCTTCAACTACCACCTCTATGCCGACGACACACAAATCTATCTCTCAACCCCCCACCTCACCCCCTTGGTCTCAGCCCGAATCACACACCTACTGAGCGATATATCAGACTGGATGTCACTCCACTTCCTTAAATTGAACCTCTCCAAAACAGAGTTTCTTGTCTTCCCCCCAGCCCGGACACCACCCCCCATTGACTTCTCCGTCACATCCAACAACGCTACCATCAAACCCGCCCAGCAGGCCAGAGTACTGGGTGTCATTCTGGACTCCAACCTATCCTTTCAACCCCAAGTCCAATCTTTACAAACTCGTGCAGACTCCACCTCCGCAACATCGCCAAAATCTGCACGTTCCTAACCCCAGAAACCACTAAACAGCTCATCCACTCCCTCATCATATCACGACTTGACTACTGCAACTCCCTCCTCACTGGCCTGCCTCGCCGCTGGCTATCCCCGCTTCAGTCGATCCTGAATACGGCAGCCAGACTCATTCACCTTTCCAACCGCTCCATCTCCGCCACCCCCCTCTGCCAATCCCTCCACTGGCTTCCGATTGCGCAACGGATCAAATTCAAAATCCTAACGCTAACGTACAAAGCTGTCCACCATACTGCCCCGAACTACATCACTGACCTAATATCCAAGTACCGCCCAGCACGCACACTCCGCTCCTCACAAGACCTCCTTCTCTCTAGTTCCCTGGTCTCCTCCTCCCATGCCCGCCTCCAGGACTTCTCCAGGGTGTCGCCCATCCTCTGAAACTCCCTGCCCCAACCCATCAGATTATCACCTACTCTCCTCTCCTTTAGGCGCACCCTGAAAACCCATCTCTTCAGGGAAGCCTACCCCACCCCCTGCTAACTTGCCGACCTCCTCCACTCTTTCTACCACTCCATCCCCCACAGCTATCTCCTCCTGTGCCACTATCCCCTCCCTCCTAGATTGTAAGCTTGAAAGAGCAGGGCCCTCGATCCCCTCATGTTTTGCATTGTATTGGTATTGTTCTGTCACATGTTCTGTCCCCCTTTGTAATGTACAGCGCTGAGCGAACTATTGGCGCTTTATAAATACTGTATAATAATAATAATAATACCCTATGCTGATATGTGTGTTTTTTTTTATAACCATAGACTGTACTTGCTTTAGATTGCTAGATTGGTCACATTTCTACTGTTACATTTTTAATAAATTAATTCTAATCATGAAAATACAGAAAAAGGATTTGATTGGCTGCTGTGAACAGCCACGTACCCTTCTCCAGGTTGCTCTTCCACTTGCGGCTCCAGTCAGTCAGCTGCTGGGAATAGGCCTTTTCTATTTTGGCCCTCTCTCTGAAGCAGGTGACCAAGTCATTGCATAGTCTGTTCCCATCTTCGATTCGTTTCACCGTGCGCCGATAATTACCAGCCTGGATAAAGAAGATGACAACATAGGGGATTCATTTATGTCAGAGCATGAGAAGAGAAATAATTAGCAGTTTTCCACAGCAACTCGATTCCGTTTTCGCTATGTCAAAAATAAGGACTAACAATTTTTTTTTTTTTCCATTGATTTCTGCATTGTGCCTCTTTCGTTAATGTATAAATGTCACAATCATTTATAGCAACAAATACATTTCACATATATACCAAAACGTCGGGGCGGAAAAGGAAGGGCATTCAAGAATTTGACAATGACCAGCTTAAAGTGTACCTAAACAAAAGAACAAAAATATAATATTTTGCAATATACAAGTCCTTAGTTGAGATGGCTGCAATTGTTTCTAATCTCAGGCACTCTGCCTTTAATTTTCTCATGGTGATCCTACCATTAACAGACTTCCTGTCCTAGGGTGACAACACTAACTCAATGTACTGTAGCAGTGTTGTCACTCGAGGACAGAAAGTGTGTTAGGACTGCAGCCTCTTCCTCTACCCTTGTCTCCATAACAAAACTACAGCACAAGCAGAGAGCACAGGATGTCCCTTATATATCATAAAAAGTATATATAGTTTTAATTATATAGTCATGGTAGGTAGGAACCTATTAAATACAGGCATACTTCAGGTTACGAACGCCTCAGTTAACTTAATTTTCGGTTTATGAATGAAAATCCATTGAAAATAAAGGCTTGGTTTACGAAATTTTTTCGCAATACGAACAGATTAATTGGTTTTCAATGCATTTACACATGTTTTTAATCATGTCCCTGTACAGTACAATACGTTTAAAGTACACTTTATAAGGAGTTTTGAACGGAAGACTAACTGACCTCCAGAACGGATTAATTGGTTTTCAATGCATTTACAAAATTTTTTTTAATCATGTCCCTGTACAGTATTATGCCTTTAAAGTGCACTTTATGAGAAGTTTTGAACAGATAAAACTTATTTTTAAATTTTCCTGACTTCTGGAAAAGATTAATTGGTTTTCAATGCATTTATAAATTCATTTTTAATCATGTCCCTGTACAGTATTTATTCCTTTGAAGTGCACTTTGAGCTGATAAAAGACTTTTCTTTACTTTTTTCTGACCTTCGGAACGGATTAATTGGTTTTCAATGCATTCCTATGGGAAACTTTGTTTTGGTTTACAAATTTTTCGCAATACAAAAAGTCCCGCAGAATTAATTCAATTCGTCAACCGAGGTACGCCTGTATGCATTTTTCTGCTCCCTGTTTAGCAATTCTGCACAATTTCTTGTCCTTAGGTGACAAAACACACTCATTGTGCTGGAGGTGTATGGGAGACGCAGCATTCTCTCCATGGGACAAAAGTGTGAAGACTATTGGCTCCACCTGTTATCTCCAGAACATAAAGGGGAGCTTTGTAGTCCACAAAGATAGCTGGGAACAATGTAAATAAATTCCGTCAGCACAGGTTGAGCACAGCTAATATTTGGTTGCCTTAAAAGGATAAGTTCACTTTTTGTAACAGGTTACGTTGCAACCATATTCAGGGTGTAACATGTTATGAACGGACCGGCCCCTGCTCCTCCCCGCTTCTCATTGTGACTGCTAGCAGGGGATTTTTCCTGCCCACTAGATTTCACAATTTAAAATTTCCAGCTAATTGACAGCCTCAGCTCTATTCCTCTGTGCTGTGTGGGGGGGCTGTCTCTTCCCTCCAATCAGCTTTTAAAGCTTGTCACACTGAACTGTCAGTTCTATACACCCTTTTTTTTTCTTACAGCTCAGACAAGCTTTATACATTTTGGACTTTGAACAGATGTAGAGAAGAGAAGACTGCAGATAACCAGGTGCAACTTAACACTATATTGCCAAAAGTATTGGGCTAGCCCTCCAAATCATTGGATTCAGATCATCTCCATGACCACAGGTGTATAAAATCAAGCACCTAGGCATGCAGACTGCTTCTACAAACATTTGTGAAAGAATGGGTTGCTCTCAGGAGCTCTGTGAATTCAAGCGTGGTCCCGTGATAGGTTGCCACCTGTGTAATAAGTCCATCCGTGACATTTCCTGGCTACTAAATATTCCACAGTCAACTGTTAGTGGGATTATTACAAAGTGGAAGCAACTGGGAACAACAGCAACTCAGCCACCAAGTGGTAGGCCATGTAAAATGACAGAGCGGGGTCAGCGCATGCTGAAGCGCCAACTGTCTGTAGTTTGGCCACATTTCATCTGGCCTTCAGATTAGCACAACAACAGTGCGTAGAGAGCTTCATAGAATGGGTTTCCATGGCCGAGCAGCTGCATCCAAGCCTTACATCACCAAATGCAATGCGAAGCGTCGGATGCAGTGGTGTAAAGCACGCCGCCACTGGACTCTAGAGCAGTGGAGATGTGTTCTCTGGAGTGATGACTCGCACTTCTCTGTCTGGCAATCCGATGGACATGTCTGGGTTTGGCGGTTGCCAGGAGAACGGTAATTGCCTGACTGCATTGTGCCAAGTGTAAAGTTTGGTGGAGGGGGGATTATGGTGTGGGGTTGTGTTTCAGGGGTTGGACTTAGTCCCCTAGTTCCAGTAAAGGGAACTTTTAAGGCGTCAGCATACCAAGTCAATTGTGGACAATTTCATGCTCCCAACTTTGTGTGAACAGTTTGGGGATGGCCCCTTCCTGGTCCAACATGACTGCGCTCCAGTGCACAAAGAAAGGTCCATAAAAGACATGGTGAGCGAGTTTGGGGTGGAGGAACTTGACTGGCCTGCACAGAGTCCTGACCTCAACCCGAAAGAACACCTTTGGGATGAATTAGAGCAGAGACTGTGAGCCAGGCCTCCTCCCCCAACATCAGTGCCTGACAAATGTGCTTCTGGAAGAATAGTCAAACCTTCCCATAGACACCCTCCTAAACCTTGTGGACGGCCTTCCCAGAAGAGTTGAAGCTGTTATAGCTGCAAAGGGCGAAGCCAACTCAATATTGAACCCTACGGATAAAGACTGGGATGTCATTAAACTTCATGTGTGTGTAAAGGCAGGCCGACCAATGCTTTTGGCAAAATAGTGTATGTGGGAGGATTTGTTTCATCTCTGTGTATCACCTGGGACCAGTCACTGCACTTGGTATATGTAAGGGTATTACAAACATTTTAAGCCACTGAACATAACGGACTACAGCCTAGTACACACTATGAGAAAATCAGACGAACAATAGATTTTTCACAAAGGTGCATACTAGTGTAGAAGAAGAGGAAGTGTAGGGTCGTTCTTAGCTTTATGCATGTTTTTTTCCTATTCAATCATTTACATATGATCATGGTTTGCATTGAATAAAAATCAGACATTGTGTTCACATACGATAACAGATTTCTAGCTTGCATCCTCGGTCCTCCGAAAAGTTTAAATTGGCTGTCGAAAACACTATACTAACGATCGGATAATTGGCTGATCGCTCCTCATACGTTTGACTTTCTTATGGTGTGTATGGACCATAGGGGTGTCATGTCTCTTCTAACACAGCAGTGGTGTACCCCTATTCACTAACTACAGTCTGTGTAATCTTATCTCCCTGCTAACCAAGTCTCTTTCACAGCTGTAGAATAATGTAGAGAAAGGGGATTCTTTTTCTCGCGACAAGGTTGGAAATGGTAATTTGAAAATGTCATTTTTTTTTTTATTTCCTTATTAAAAAGAAACACAAGGTGCAACAGACAATAGATAATCCTTGTGCGATCTGACCAATAAGATCAGGAACCCTAATATGTATGGACATTGTGTAACCCACAGGTGTCAAACTGGCGGCCCTCCAGCTGTTGCCAAACTACAAGTCCCATGAGGTATTGCAAGACTGCCAGTTACAAGCATGACTCCCAAAGGTAGAGGCATGTTGGGACTTGTAGTTTTGCAACAACTGGAGGGCCGCCAGTTTGATATGGGTCACCGCTTTTTACAAATAGCAAAATTAAAAAATTTTGAAACAGAACTGGACCTAAATTATTATTATTATACAGGGTTTATATAGCGCCAACAGTTTGCTCAGCGCTATACAATATAAGGGAGAAATTACAATTACAATACATTTCAGTACAGAAGGAATGTGAAGACTCATGGAGCTTACAATCTAAAGCAGGGGTGGCCAACCTGCGGCTCTCCAGCTGCTGCAGGACTACAAGTTCCATCATGCCTCTGCAAGTCAGTAACTTCCCATGTTTGCAATGCCTCATGGGAAATGTAGTTCCACAACAGCTGGAGAGCCACAGGTCAGCCACCCCTGATCTAAAGGAAGGGGGAGATGATACAAAAGGTGATAGCTGCTGGGGATGATCTGGTGGAGGTGATTCAAGGACAGTTCTAAGGTGGAGGTGGGGTAGGCTTCCCTGAAGAAGTGCGTTTTCAAAGATCGCCTAAAGGCAGACAGGGTGGGGGCTGACTGAACATGCTGTGGTAGGGAGTTCCAGAAGATGGGAGAGGCTCTGGAGAAGTCCTGGAGGCAAGCGTGGGAGGAGGTGATGAGAGAGCTAGAGAGGAAGATATTATGGGAGGAGCAGAATGGGCGATTTGGTCAATATCTGTGGATGAGGTCGGTGATGTAGCTAGGGGCAGTGTTGTGGATGGCTTTGTAAGCTGTGGTTAGTATTTTGAATTTTATAAATGGGTTAGTGGAAGCCAATGAAGGGATTGGCAGAGAGGGGCAGCAGTCACTGATCGGTTGGTAAGGTGTATGAGTCTAGCAGCAGCATTAATAATAGACTGAAGGGGGATAGCCTGTGTAACGGTGGACCAGTGAGGAGGGGGTTGCAGTTATGGAGGCGGGATATAACCAAGGCATGAATAAGTTGTTTTGTGGTGTCATTGGTCAGGAAGGGGCAGATTTTGGAAATGTTCTGGAGGTTGAGGCGGCAGGATTTAGCCAGTGAGTGGATGTGGGGCCCAAAGGAGAGGTCAGAGTCTAGGATTACGCCTAGCACCCTGGCATGAGGGGAAGGACCAATGGTTGTGCAGTTGATCTTAATGGTAAAGTCGTGAGTGGGGGATCAGGGAGGAGGAAATATTACAAGCTCAGTTTTGAAAGATTGAGTTTGAGGTAGTGATGTGACATCCATGCTGATATGTCGCTTAGTAGATTTGTGATACGTGAGGAGATTGAGGGGGTGAGCTGGGGAGTGGAAAGATAGATGTGGGTGTCATCAGCATAGAGGTGTATTGGAAGCCATGGGAGGTTATCAGTTGGCCCAGGGAGGAGGTATAGAGAGAAAAGGAGGGGCCCAAGGACAGAACCTTGGGGTACCCCAACAGAAAGAGGAAGAGGAGCGGAGGAGGAAGAGTTATATGTGACACTGAAAGTGCGCTGAGAAAGGTAAGAGGAGAACCAGGAGAGAGCAGAGTCACGGAGGCCTATGGAGTAGAGTTTACTGAGGAGGAGCGGGTGGTCGACTGTGTCAAAGGCAGCGGAAAGTTCAAGGAGTATGAGTATGGAGTAATGGCCGTTGGTTTTAGCAGTTAGTAGGTCATTAGTGATTTTTAGTAGGGAAGTTTCTGTGGAATGTTGTGGGCTGAAGCCAGACTGTCGGGGATCAAGAAGGTTGTTGTCGGTGAGGTACCAGTTCATACGGCTGTGTAGAAGGTGCTCGAGAAGCTTGGAGGCAAACGGGAGCAGAGAGATGGGTCTTAAGTTATTCAAACAGGTGGGGTCCAGCGAGGGTTTTTTGAGAATGGGGGTAACCAGTGCAAGTTTGAGTGGGGAGGGAAAGGTGCCCATGGTGAGTGAGAGGTTGAAGATGTGGGTTAGAGAGTTTAGGATAGAGCAGGAAGGAGGCTGCAACAGTCGTGAGGGGACAGGATCCAGGGGACAGGTGGTGAAATGGGCCTTGGAAAGGAGATTGGTAACTTCCTTGGAGGAAACAGGGTCGAAGGAGGAGAGTGTTGAGCCTGGTATATTGGTTAGAGGAGGAAGCTTGGCTCTAGAGATCTCATCACAAATTGTGTTGATCTTCTTGAAGTGACTGGCAATCTCCTGTAAGTAAGTTGGTGGGTGGAGGCAGTGGAGGGTGGAGTAAGGAATTAAGGGTAGAGAAGAGTTAACGAGGATTGGATAAGGGGGTCTTGATGAGAGTGTTCCAGTAGGTTTGCTTAGCAGCGTGGAGGCTGGAGTTGTATTTAAGAGCGGATTTGTAGAGGGTAAAGTCTTTCAGGGATTTGGTTTTACGCCATGCTCGCTCAAGAGTGCGGCTGCGTCTCTTTGAACTTCTGGTGTCATCTGTTTGCCAGGGTTGAGACAGACGAGGCCTGGTTCTGCGTGTAGAGAGAGGAGCAAGAGCGTCCAGGGAGGATGATAGAAAGTTGTTGTAGGCAGATGTGGCCAGCTCTGGGCAGGACAGGGGTGCAATTTCATCATAGAGGCGCTCAGTAGCGGAGTGAAGAAGGTCAGGGCTGAGGTGGTGGAGGTTTCTACAGGTGACGGTTTGCAGGTTGGAGGCATGGGGGGTAGAAGGCAGGGAGAGTGTAAAGCTGATAAAGTTGTAATCAGAGAGAGGAAAAGGGGTGTTAGAGAGGTTACTGGGAGTGCATACGTGGGTGAATACAAGGTCAAGGGTGTTGCCATTGCTGTGGGTGGTGGATTGTGACCATTGTGTTAGGTTAAAAGAGGAAGTTAGGTTGAGTAGTTGAGAGGTGGAAGGAGTGTGAGCATTGACTGGAATGTTAAAATCGCCGAGGATGGCACCTCAGAGGAGAGAAAGTACGGTAGCCATGCTGAAAAGTCATCGAGAAAGCATGAAACTGGCCCCGGGGCTGGTAGATGGCTGCAATCCTCAGACAAATGGGAGACAAGAGACGAATACGGTGCACTCCGAAAGAGTGGGGGGACAGACAGGGGGGCAGGAAGAACCTGGAACGTGCATTGTGGGGAAAGAAGTCAGACTCCGCCCCCTTTTCGTCCACTGGGTCTCGGCGAGTGAGTACAGAGGAGGCCGCCATGGGACAGTGCAGCTGAGGAGACAGAGTCAGAGTCCTGGAGCCAGGTTTCAGTAACAGCAAGAAGGTTGAGGGGCGTGGGAGAGAAAGAGGTAATTGAAATGCTGCACTGCATGCACCCTCCTGCAAAATGTTTACAACACTCCCCTACTAACAGTCTGGCTCCTCCAGGCTGCTAGGCTAGAGTCACAGTGGGGGATCATGTGGCAGCCTTCAACCAATCAATGGCTCTGCCTGAACATACTTCCTGTCTGTTGACCATAGCCCCTTGACCCTCTAGTGGCAGTCAAGATCTAGACGCCACAGCTAGAAGGGGCTTACAAGGATAGATTTTGCCTAATTCCCGGAATTCAGCTTTAAAGCAGCGCGCTGAAATGAAGGTGCTGCCAGTGCACCTGAATGTGCTGAAAATCGGGCGTACACCATTTTTGGCAGTATATATATATTTCTAAAGAGGTGCTACAGACAATAGATCAACCTTGTACGATCTGACCAGTTAAAATAAGATCAGGAACCTTAACATGTATGGACACAGTGTAACCTTATGGGTCACCGTTTTTTGCAAATAGCAAAATGAAAAAATTTAGCCACAAAATTGGACCTAAATGCTGCACTGCATGATCCATCCTGCAAAACATTTACAAATACTCCCCTACTATGGACTGTTAGACGCCACAGCTAGAAGGGGCCTACAGCAAGGGTAGATTTTGCCCAATTCCTGGAATTCAGCTTTAAAGCAGCACACTGAATTTAAGGTGCTGCCAGTGCACCCTAATGTGTTGAAAATCGGACATGCACCATTTTTGGCAAGGCGACGCTCAGCAACGACGTATCACATTTGCACTGTAGTTCATTGAGCGGTCAATGAATTGCACCACAATGCAGCAACGCATGTAACATGCAATGCAAGGGTGTAAATTGGCCCTGAGAGCAATTAGCATGCATTTTCAGCATCTCCCCAACTGCCAAGTAAGATGAAGTGTACAGAACCTCGTGACTCAGTATACCAGCCTCCCTTTTTTTTTTTTGGCTATTGCATTGTGGTGCCCAAAACACTCCATGCAAACCTATTCACCTGTAACAAACCAATACTGGGAGCTGAAAACAACCTGCACTCTTCTGGATCCAGCGCCACAAGGATCATGACTTCATAGTGCAATAATACCATGAATATTCTTCGATTGTAAGCTCTAACGAGCAGGGCCCTCTGAGTCCTCCTGTATTCATTTGTATTGTAATTGGACTGTCTGCCCTTTTGTTGTAAAGCGCTGCGTAAACTGTTGGCGCTATATAAATCCTGTATAATATATGAATAAATCAATCAGATACATATAGCCAAACACAATGCTATTACTATCCAGACTGCTCGGGTATTTATGACCCGACTTAGTCCATCTGCGCTTTGGCTCAGCTCGTCCAGAATGTTCAGCGGTGTATAGATTGTGTAAGCGGTGTCTGCTTGCATAAAGCGTTATTCCTTCACCGAAGGATGAGGAGGAAAAAGTCTGCAGCACTCACCTCCCAGAAGCTGCCACTGGCAGGCCCCCCTCCCTCGTCTGTCATTACCGCGGATTTCTTGCAGCACAGAATTTTTGCAGATTAGCCTGGCACTGTAATAGAGAGAGACACTGGTGAAAAGGTTTGTTACATCACAAGTTTTTTTTTTTTTCTTTTAATCATCAAACGACCTACATACTTGTAAAATAAAGAATGTCTACCTATGTGACATGAGCAGGAACAATCTCACTAATGTCTATATAAAATATCGCCCAAGGAGAATAAGAAAATTCCTGAGTATGAAGCAGCCACATCAGCACATTCCCTACACCTGAAGCAGAAGGACGACACATTATGGGGAGTCTCCAAGCACCAAACAGCATTAGGTATGCATCGCCCAATCTGCTACTGCAGAGGCAGAACGGTTTTGCATAAAGAAGGGTGTTTAGGTAAACAGAATGATGCTGGCTGCTGAAACCTGTGGTTGCAGGAAAGATAATTGCATAATCTATGGCTGGCTTTAAGGGGGGGGGGGGGGGGCATTCTTCCCACTGACTTAACTCTAGCAGAGACCTATTTTAAGGGTTCCTCCTGGGTAAAAAGGTTTGAGACACTCTGCTCTAGATTTAAAACGGATCTCCACCTTTTGATATACTTTAGTTTGTTTGGGCCAGCTTGGCCAAAATTTACAATATCCCTCAGTACCATGTGAGGCCGCTGGATGTGTGGTATAAACTGTATGTAGCTGCAGCTACATACAGGGTTCTGTGTTTGAGCCGAGACTTCCAGTCTCATACTCGGAACATAGTCTACCACAGCTGTGCTCAGCCATTCAAAGCGATTCATTCCCATCCATGAAGGTTGAGAGGTTGGCACATCATCAGCCTGCCTCTCTGACTAAGCCAGTCAGATGAAGGTTTGTATTCATTGATAAAATACATTGCTTACTCTGAATGGCTGAGCACCACTGTGATAGACTTTACTGTGTTCTGGGTATGAGACTGTAAGTCTGGGCTCGAATCCAGAACACAGTGCGGTATGTTGTATACAGTTTATACCGGACATCCAGCAGCCTTACAGGTTAGTGAGGGACAGAATTTGTTTGGGCCAAGCTGGCCCAAACAAACTATGTAAAGTATATCAAAAAGGTGGAGATCAGCTTTAAAGTAGTAATATAGTCTCAAAGTTTTCACCTTCATGCATTCTATGCATGAGGTAAAATACCTCCTGTGTGTAGCAGCCTCCCCCATTACTTACCTGAGCCCCCTCTTGATCCAGCGATGTCCACGAGAGCCTCGGTTCTCCAGGGACTCTCACTCCTGATTGGCTGAGGCAGCAGTGGGAGACACTGGCTCTCAATGTTGTCAATCACAGCCAGTGAGCCAATCAGGAGAGGGAGAGGACGGGGCCAAGCGGAGCATTGCGTGTGAATGGACACGCAGAGTAACGGCCCAAGAGTGCACCTGCTCGGGTGTCCCCATAGCAGGTGAAAAACATTTTAGGACTAAGGCCTATATGGCTGAAACGCATTTATTTTCACTGTAGGAATTGATTCTTTTAAAGTCTATTTCGCTGAAACGTTTATTTGCACTGTTGGAACTGATTCTTTTTAAAAGGTCTATTTGGCTGAAACGCGTTTCACTGTAGGAATTGAAATTCTGAAGGACCCTCTGCACACTGGTATATACCCTTTCAAGCAGACTATGCAATAAATAGGGATATTTAGTTCACACATCTCCCCGTTGTGTCTTTTCCCCTATGCTAGCATTGTGTCCACAGTAGCATTTGCGTAGGCAGAGCAGAGTAGGACTGGACAGAGGGATTACTATGATGCAGTTGGCCAGCTTAAACATGTATTGCAATATGTGTGAACTAAATATCCCTATTTATTGCATAGTCTGCTTGAAAGGGTATATACCAGTGTGCAGAGGGTCCTTCAGAATTTCTGGTGTTAATATGTGGTTACACCCCTTTAGCACCTGATGGATAAATGCATGCACTAGCTGTTGGGATTTGAGCACAGGGATCTCGTTTGTTTCACTGTAGGAATTGATTCTTGTTAAGGCCTACTTGGATGAAACGCATTTATTTTCACTGTAGAAATTGATTCTTTTTAAGGCCTATATGACTGAAATGAGTTTATTTTCACTGTAGGAAATTCTTTTTAAGGTCTATATGGCTGAAACATTTATTTTCACTGCAGAAATTGATTCTATGTCTTCAGTAAAGTTCAAGATTTTATTTTAAGATGACTTGGTGCCGGACATTCACTTTCTACTAAATAAAACCCAACAGAGGTTCTAATTCTTTCCCACTCAATCCATACTAAAACCAAGTCTGGATAGCTACGACTTTGAACAAACTCATGGCAGGAAATGACATTGCAAACTTGGGCATCCAACAGTACTGTATATAGGGTATCAGATTAGTCACGCCTGGCCATATAATCTTGAGTCCTGGTGTGATTTGCGTGTAATGAGGGAGGGGGGATCTGTTTGATGGCACCCCCGCTGGGCAGGCATGCACAGAACCCCCAGAGACATGGCTATGTGTCAGACCAAAGAATGACTGTGCTCACATTCACTAATAAGAGGATTCAGCAGCCCCCTTCCCAACACGTTATTAAAAGCTCAGACAATCCAAGAACGGAAACTGTTCTCACTCCCAAAATAAACATTGAACGCAGGCCTAAAATATCAGCACCTGCTGCCAGCTATGACACAGAGCCCTCCATTACCCCCACTCCCTATAAAAGGAGTCCGGTAGTCTACACGAGATACGAAGAGGCAAGCCTACACCTTGAGGGAACTGGTACAAAGGTCAAAATTACATATTGTACACCCTAAACCAGACTCTCTCAATGCCTTTACCCCTGAGGAACCCTTGAAATAATATTTAGATCTCAGGGAACCCATGCTAAAACTAATTCATCAGGGGGAAGAATGCCCCTTACATTGGTGGCAGGTCAGCAGGAAGCTTAAGTCAGCCATAGACAGATCGAAATTTGGGCAGGCTGGTTGTACTGAAGTTTATCTATTGATCGATTTCATAACAACCATTCTGCCTGGTTTTTTTTTTGTATGATCACGGATGCTGCCTATAGCCAGCAGCAGTGATTACTGTACTCTGATGGCAGGGAAACCTCCCATTGTCACAGTAGAATAACTCAGCGGGGAGGATTCCCCCATCAGCACAGATTGTGTTGATGGGGAAATTGAGCGATTTGCATAGAATAATGTATGGCCAGCCTTCTATCAGCATTCAGTGGGAAGAACTACCGCCAAATTATGCAGATAACATCAGATAAGAGGTCAATCAGTTACAGGTCAAGGAATCCCCAAGCAAACCCTGGAGGCACTCTAAGGTTTCACAGAACCCAGTTGAGAATGGCTGCCAAAGGTGATCATCACCTAATGAGTTGACTTTAGCAGATGCTGCCTTTTAAACATTTACAGAGCTACTAGATGGGTATTTTTACCACCCCAACTCCAAACTCTTAAGGCAGTAAAGGGTTAGAGCCTCCATCAGATTTTTAGTGTCCCTGTGGGGAGAGTTTCCCTTACTTGTCCCTCAGGACAAGAAGTGATAGAAAATCTTTCCATTTGGGAAAGAAAGACATACCAAGAGAAAGAACCAATCCAATCTACATGACGTGTGAAATAACATTTCTTCTTATGGTATGGTTCACATGTCGGGTGCACTGGCAGTGCAGATTGAAAAAAAAAAAAAAAAAACTCCTGTCCAATTTCTGAGCAGTGCAGTCTGGTTCAGGTGTGGATGACAGGTTCATTTGCTTCTATGGCATCCATTAATGAATCTCATATGTCATGAGTTTGTAAAAATGATTTCAGGCCGGTTTTCCCTCCTGATCGTGATATAAACCTGACCTGAACAACTACTTTGTAAATCAGCTGTAAAAACGGAGCTTCAATGCACACCACAAATGTGTGAATCCACATTTAATGTAGCGTGGAGGGAGTTTCTTTTTCCATTCGTGCCGTTGCATCCCACTGACAACCCCAACATTTGTCGAACAGGTGTCACGAACACAGGAAGTGACTGAAAATCTCCCCGAGGAGGGTCATGGCTTATGAATTTCCATAGGGTTGGCAATTGTCAAAAGGCAACTTGTCTACCTGCTTGGGTCTGTACTCCAGCTCTATGGCGGATACGCACACGGGTGCCATTGCTTCACCAGTTTCCATATCCATTGAGGCCTCATAAGCTGTCTGCATCTGGGAGTAGAGATCTAGATTATAGATGTATTAAAGGTGGATAAAATGGGTTTATTTGGAGGACTTTTCAAATTTATTATCCTGTTTAATGGTCAGATTGCAACATGTGTCCTCAACTTACAACTTAGCAAGGTTTGCCATGGCAGGTAGTAGCTCAGTTCTCCCAATCCCTGCCCTTCCCTAAGACTGGAAGACTGGAGAGGTGGCATCTGAACTGCTGGAGATTTCTGACCCAGAGTTAGCACATCACCTACCTATATCCTAGTTTTTAAAAATAGTTGCAGACAGGTGATTAGATCAGAGCTACGGGGTTATGAAGGACTCAGGATGCCAAAGACTGCAACAGCTATTTTGTTCATGGCTCATCTGAACTCGCCTAACTAGACTCCTCAAAAATGTTTTATAGGGGTGGTTATGCTTTACTATTTCAGAAATATGCAAACTGAAAACCAATCCACCTGATTCACAGCAACACAACCAGTTTGCTCATTCCTGGTGCAAGCGGATCAAAATCAAATGTTCAAAAGCAACTATTTCACTTTCAAGAGAGTGATGACAAGTCAGATCACCACTCCGTTTCCTATATGGTGGAGAGTTCGATTCTGATATACAGTTGTACTCAAATACTAAAAAGTTTGCATACCCTGGAAGAAATCATCTTTTTATTTAAGGATAGTGATCATATGAAGCCATTTATTATCACATAGTTGCTTGGCTTCTTTTTTGAATGATAACAAGAAATCCCCCAAGTGGCCATGATCAAAAGTTTACATACCCTGGAATGTTTGGCCTTGGTACACATACAGGTTAAAATAGCAATTAAAGGTAAGTTTCCCCACATGTGTGGCTTTTTAAATTGCAATTAGAGCTAATGAACTCAATGACTATTTATATAGACACTAATGTGGATGCACTGAGTAGGTTAGATACTGAGCCATGGGGAGAAGAAAAGAACTCCAAAACTGTGTAACAAGGTAATGAAACTTTATAAGGATGGAAAAAAGATATAAAAAGATGTCACAACCATAAGCGCCAAGTTTGGAGAGGGGTCAGCAAGGCCTATAGCAAAAGAATACCATTCCCCACTGTGAAGCATGGCGATGGCTCACTGATGTTTTGGGTGGGGGGGGGGGGGGGGGGGAGTGGCTCTAAAGGCACAAGAAATTTTGTGAAAATTGATGGCAAGATGAACGCAGAATGGTATCAGAAAACACCAGTGAACAATTTGCATTCTTCTGCACGAAAGCTGTGCATGGGGCACTCTTGGACTTTCCAGAACAATAACCCTAAGCACAAGGCCAAGTTGACCCTCCAATGGTTACAGAGAAAAAGGTGAAGGTTCTGGGGTGGCCATCACAGTCTCCTGACCTTAATATCATCAAGAACTCAAACCTGTGGTTCATGCAAGACAACCCAAGACTTTGGGAGGCATTTTGCCAAGAGTAACGGACAGCTATACCACCTGCAAAAACTTGGGGCCTCACCTAGCCTAGTCAGTAGAATGCTCTGTATTCTAACAAGCTTGCAAACCTGAAGCCAATCTTCAAAACCCATGTTCAATTGTTGAAAAAAGCCAAGAGGAGGAAACCACCAGACCTTTTTGTAGGCTGCACCTCCTTATGCCGACACTGGTCTCATGTTACAATAACAGGCCATAAACGAGTTGAAAACCGAACATTCTGTCGATCAAAAAACCAAAAATGGTGCATATGATTGTGCCATCACTTGTTTCGTTTTATGAAACAAAATCCAACAGGTCAGGTACTTTCGATTGCAACACAAAAATCGCTTTTCGCTATTGATGCAAAAATGAATGACCAATAATTTTCACTCCATTCTCAACCCATCTATAGCTTGTTTAATTTGCCTTTTTTTTTAAATAACGATTGGCAGATGAGAAAAACCCACTGGTGGCAATCTTTCATAGAAGGGTTGCACTGTACACTGTATGACATTGATGGTATCAATCTGGTCTGAAGATGACAGATCTAAAAATCGCAATATGTATGGTCAGCTTAAGATAGTGATGTGTTGCCTTTACATTAATTGTACACTAGTAAAAATGTGCTTGTTCCAGAATGGGAAAGGTTGTGGATATAACAGACAAAGCTAAAGAAGTGTTTTAGTGGGGAGTATGTGCAGGAGAGGAGTGCAGAGGGAATGACAGCTGGAAATTTGTGCAGGACAGAATGCAGTGGGTATGACATGGGGTAGTATGTGTAGGACAGGAGTGTGGTTGGTACAGTTGGGTCCATACATTTTTTGGACACATGCACAATTTGTTTTTTCAGGTAGTTACCAAAACATATTCAAACTATAGTTATATAATGGATATGGACCGAAAGTGCACACTCTCAGATTTAATTTGAGGGTATGTACATCCACATTGGAGGAAGGGTTTAGGAATTACAGTTCTTAAGAGTAGCCATCCCCCCTTTTTCAAGGAACCAAAAGTAATTGGGCAACTGAATCAAAAGCTGTTTCATGGCCAGGTGTGGGCTACTCCATTATTTCTTCATCAATTAACCAGGTAAAAGGTTTGGAGTTGATTCTAAGTGTGGTATTTGCATTTGGAATCTATTGCTGTGAACCTACATCATGCGTTCAAAGAAGCTGTCCATGCAAGTGAAACAAGCCATTGTGAGGATTCAAAAATGAAACAAATCCATCAGAGAGATATCAGCAATATTAGGAGTGGCCAAATCAATAGTTTGGTACATTCTGAGCAAAGAACGCACTGGTGAGCTCAGCAACATAAAGAGGCATGGATGTCCACGTAAGACCGCAGTGGTGGATGATCGCAGGATCCTCTCTATGGTATGAAAAACCCATTCACAACACCCAGACAAGTGAAGGACACTCTCCAGGAGGTGGGCGTATCATTGTCAAAGTCTACAATCAAGAGAAGACTTCACGAGAGCAAATACAGAGCCTTCACCACAAGGTGCAAACCAAACCATTCATAAGCCTGAAGACTGAAAAGCCAGATTAGACTTTGGCAAAAAATATCTAAAATAGCCAGACCAGTTCTGGAAAAGCATTCTTTGGACGGATGAAACTAAGATTAATCTGTACCAGAATGATGGGAAGAAAAAAGTGCGGAGAAGGCTTGGAACAGCTCATGATCCAAACCACACGTCTTCATCTGTAAAACATGGAGGCAGCGTGATGGCATGGGCATGCATGGCTTTCAGTGGCACTGGGTTGTTGGTGTTTATTGATGATGTGACAGAAGCAGACTGAAGAATTCTGCAGTGTTTAGAGATATACTGTCAGCCCAGATTAAGCCAAATGCAGCAAAGTTGATTGGACAGCGCTTCACAGTACAGATGGATAATGATCCAAAACACACTGCAAAAGCAACCCAGGAGCTTTTGAAGGAAAAGAAGTGGAATATACTGCAATGGCCGAGTCAATCACCTGATCTCAACCCAATTGAGCATGCATTTCACTTGCTGAAGGCAAAAACTAAAGGCAGAAAGACCCACAAAGAACAACTGAAGACAACTGCAGTTAGAGATTGGCAAAGCATCAGAAAGGAGGAAACCCAGTCTTTGGTAATGTCCATGGGTCCCAGACTTCAGGCCGTCATTGCCAGTAAAGAATTCTCAACAAAATATTAAAAATTAACATTTTATTTATGATTATATTCTTTTGTCCAATTACATTTGAGCCCCTGAAAATGGAGGGACTGTGTATAAAAATGGCTGCAGTTCCTAAAATTTGTACTTGATATTTATGTTCAGCCCCTTGAATTAAAGCTGAAAGTCTGCACCTCAGATTCATTTGGATTGTTTCATTTTAATTTATTCTGGTGGCATACAAAGCCAAAAGAATGAAAATTGTGCCTGGGTCCAAATATATATGGACCTAACTTTATATTAGAGGACAATATATGCAGCAGAGGAGTACGTAGGGCATGCCAGAGTGCAGTATGTGCAGGAAAGGATTGCAGAAGTGTGATTGTGGACAGAGCAGGCAGGAGAGGAGTATGACAGAGGGCAGTATGTACAGGGAAGGAGTGCACCGGGTATAACAGGGGCAGTATGCGTAGTATAGTACGGCAGCAGGCAGTTTTTGTGACAGAAGGATACAGGGGTAGTATATATAGGACAGAAGTGCATACAGTGCACATAGAATGAGGAGAAGAATGTACAGAAATGAAGACTGGCCCTGTATTAGTGAAGTGTAACAGGCTGCCTGACCTTGTAGGCAAGAGGTGAAGTCTCCACAATACAATACAGCAATAAACACAGAATTTCTAATAGTGGTCCAAAAATCGTCCAGTTGGGCAGGAGCCAGATGACTTTCGGTCACAGCAGCACAGCAGTCGGTCCGACAGAAGCAAGTCCAACAACTGGCTTTCGTTGAAGGGACATACTACAAAACTAACACCCGATTTCCGCTTTGAGTCTTTGGTGGGGGGGCTTTCCCTGTCAGAATACAATACCACAGCGGGGATGATCGCTGTATAAACATCACTCATGTTGGTAGGACAGGCTGTCCGGTTTTTGGGGTTTTTTTTGGTCCTTCAGCCTGCTGGGTTTGGCTGACACTCTCTGAAAACCATTAATTGAAAACCTGCAAAGCTGTAACTGAATTGTCCACATGAAAAATAAGAAATGTCAATTCATACTAAAACGTAGTTTTACATCAGCTCGATTATTTAATATGTACCCACACAAACAACCTATGATTCCCTTTAAAGTGGCTGCTAGTTTTCGAAATATCAGAATGAAAAGGCAACACTGCTAAAGAAAAAAAAGAAAATAAGGCGATGCCATTGGATTCTGAAATTGAAAAAAAGTGTCACTTTAAAGTGGTTATTGTAAAGGCTCAAGGTTTTTGCCTACATGCATGAAGGTAAACATCTGTTTTCAGCAGCCCCCCCCAATAGGTAATAATAATAATAACTAGAAAAGCTACAATTTCTGGGGAAATTGTGTGAAGTGTTCTTGCCTCCACCAGTCGTGGACATTTTTAGTGGCAGCAGGGATAGCTGAACGTTTTGATATAAGATTTGTGTAGGTGGGCTTGAAAATGAGGGAGTGATGGCAGTTTAGAAATCATGTCCTGATTTTTCAGCTCACACTCTAGTTTTGAACATTCCGCCATTCATTCCTATGGGATCAATTTCACCACAAAAATGCTGATATTTCGTGAACCATTCGGCGAAACGTTCCACAAAGTAATAGCACACCAATCGGGAATAATCTGGACAATTCGGTATATTACTGTCTATGTAGTGTAAGTGGTCTTACCATGCAAGAACACTTGATATTATTATTGGTACTTGTATAGCGCTGTCAATTTACACAGAACTTTACATATATATTGTACATTCACATCAGTCCCTAACCCTCAAGGGGCGTACAATCTAAGGTCCCTAACTCACATTCATACAAACACATACTAGGGCCAATTTAGACAGGAGCCAATTCACCTACCAGCATGTCTTTGGAGTGTGGGAAAAAACCTGAGTACCTGGAGGAAACCCACACAGGCACAGGGAGAACATGCAAATTCCAGGCAGGTGGTGCCATGGTTGGGATACGAACCAACGACCCGAGTACTGCCAGGCGGAAGTGCCACTGTGCTGCCCAGCTTACCAGAGACTGGTTCAGGACCCCTATGAATCACCCCAGCAATTAATTTAGCACACAGGACATTTTAAAAACACTCCTCTTCTTGGCAGCAGTGTTTTGGCAGAAAAAAAAAAAAACACCTGACGCTTGTCAAAGTGTCTAACTCTTTTACAAGCATTTAGGAGTGTTTACGATCATCAAGCACTTGGGTGTTAATGTCATTGGCCAGAATAATAATTTAATATATAAATAATTCATTCTGGCCATCGAAATGAATTCCCGCTCAAGCACGACAGGCACCTAGCATTATCACGCGTTCAGGTGCGTTTACATACGTCAAGTGTTTTTTCTGCCAAAATGCTGCTGCTTCCAGATGCACTGGCCCTGGGTTTTTCTTTCCAGCTGGTAAATGCTACTGCTACTAAAAGCTTCTAAAAGTTTATGTGTACATGGATACATAAGATAACATGACGGGCCTTTTGGAAGCAGTACAAAAAAACAAAAACAAAACTGCCTGACGCCCCTAAAAGTGGCTGCAAAAACGCCCTTTGTACATGAGGCCTACTACATTCACATCAGTCCCTGCCCTCAAGGAGCTTACAATCCAAGGTCACTATCTTACATGCATACACATACTAGGGCCAATTTAGACAGGAGCCAATATGCCATGTCCTTGGAGTGTGGGAGGAAACTGGAGTACCTAGAGGAAACCCATGCAAGCACAGAGAGAACATGCAAACTCCATGCAAGTAGTGTCCCGGTTGGGATTCAAACAGAGGACCCTAGATCTGAAAGGCATACGTGCTAATGTTAGCAAGTAGTGGGCTGTTTCTGGACTATCTTGCTATAAGTAGTGCAGTCAAAAGATACCACAGTGGGGAGATTTGTTTTTTATTTTTGCTTGCTAGAGCATATCTGTCCTTCAATCATCTATTGAGGATAAAATGAACTTGGCTCATGCCAGCAGTCCTTTAATGCACACCTGTTACATCGCTTTCTAAGGATGACCAGCAGGCCTCCCATCTAGAGCCATGTAGCACCTTCAGCAATCTTGGACACTCCCCCCAATCCCCCCCCGAAGTCCTCAAATATAATAAGCAAAAACTGACATTTGCATATTTATAGGCACAGTGGCAGACTTGGTCAGCAAAGGGCCCCATGCGGGAACATTTTAAAGTGTCCTACCTTGGCCACCCCTTTTTCAATCTAAACAGGGCTTCCCCCCCCCCCCCGAACTCATAGAAACTCATACCCCGCCACCATTCTCCCCAAGGCGAGAATGACATGCCCAACTCCTGCATATCCTCTTTATATAACCCAGGAGGCTGTAGGAGCCCATTCAGAGTGACCTGGGCTAAGTCATTGGAGACTTGGCTAGCTGAAAATGGAAGAGGTAGCCAGGCTCCAAATGACTGAATGGACCAAGATTGCAGTGCAGGACATGGACCTGAGACACCTGATCAGACAATCACAGTAGTATAATGTTGGAACGCATAGGGTTCCCAATGCTTTCCAATGAGAGTCCAGCAATACAGGAAAGAGGGGACGGGTGACGAAAAGTGAAGATCTTCTTTATGCAAGTACCAACATTATACACAATGCAGCACAGTGCGTAAGTGGTTAGCACGTCCCCATGGTAGCACTAGGGATGTTGGTTCAAATCCCAACTATACACTACCTGCACACTTGCATGTTCTCCCTGTACCTTTGTGGGTTTCCTCCGGTTTCCTCCCACACTCCAAAGACAAACTCGTAGGTTAATTGGATCCGATCTAAATAGGCCCTAACATGTGTGTGTATGTATGTATGTATGTATGTACAGTCATGGCCGAAATTGTTGGCACCCTTGATATTTCTCCAGGAAATCATGTATTTCTCACGAAACGTATTGCATTAACACATGTTTTGCTATACACATGTTTATTCCCTTTGTGTGTATTGGGACAAAACAAAAAAAGGGAGGAAAGAAAGCAAATTCGACATAATGTCACACAAACCTCCAAAAATGGGCTGGACAAAAGTATTGGCACCCTTTCACAACTGCGGATAAATAAGAATGTTACAAGCATGTGATGCTCCTGTAAACTCACCTGGGGCAAGTAACAGGTGTGGGCAATATAGAAATCACACCTGAAAGCAGATAAAAAGGAGAGACGTTCACTTAACCTTTGCATTGTGTGTCTGTCTGTGCCACACTAAGCATGGACAACAGAAAGAGGAGACGAGAACTGTCTGAGGACCTGAGAACCAAAATTGTGGCAAAAATATCAACAATCTCAAGGTTACAAGTCCATCTCCAGAGAACTAGATTTGCCTTTGTCCACAGTGCGCAACATTATCAAGAAGTTTGCAACCCATGGCACTGTAGCTAATCTCCCTGGTCGTGGACGGATGAGGAAAATTGATGAAAGATTGCAACGCAGAATAGTCCGGATGGTGGATAAGCAGCCCCAAACATGTTCCAAAGACATTCAAGCTGTCCTGCAGGCTCAGGGAGCATCAGTGTCAGCGCGAACTATCCGTCGACATTTAAATGAAATGAAAACGCTATGGCAGGAGACCCAGGAGGACCCCACTGCTGACACAGAGACATAAAAAAGCAAGACTACAGTTTGCCAAAATGTACTTGAGTAAGCCAAAAGCCTTCTGGGAAAACGTCTTGTGGACAGATGAGACCAAGATAGAGCTTTTCGGTAAAGCACATCATTCTACTGTTTACCGAAAACGGAATGAGGCCTACAAAGAACAAAACACAGTACCTACGGTAAAATATGGTGGAGGTTCAATGATGTTTTGGGGTTGTTTTGCTGCCTCTGGCACTGGGTGCCTTGACTGTGTGCAAGGCATCATGAAATCTGAGGATTACCAAAGGATTTTGGGTCGCACTGTAGGGCCCAGTGTCAGAAAGCTGGGTTTGCGTCCAAGATCCTGGGTCTTCCAGCAGGACAATGACCCCAAACATACGTCAAAAAGCACTCAGAAATGGATGGCAAAGAAGCGCTGGAGAGTTCTGAAGTGGCCAGCAATGAGCCCAGATCTAAATCCCATTGAACACCTGTGGAGAGATCTTAAAATTGCTGTTGGGAAAAGGTGTCCTTCCAATAAGAGAGACCTGGAGCTGTTTGCAAAGGAAGAGTGGTCCAAAATTCCGGGTGAGAGGTGTCAGAAGCTTATTGATGGTTATAGGAAGCGACTGATTTCAGTTATGTTTTCCAAAGGGTGTGCAACCAAATATTAAGTTAAGGGTGCCAATACTTTTGTCCAGCCCATTTTTGGGGTTTTGTGTGACATTATGTCATATTTGCTTTTCTGCCTCTGTTTTATATTTGTTCCAATACATACAAAGGGAATAAACATGTGTATAGCAAAACATGTGTTAATGCAATACCTTTTTTGTGTGAAATACTTGATTTTCAGGAAAAATATCAAGGGTGCCAACAATTTCGGCCATGACTGTATGTAAAGAGCTGCGTAAATTGACAGTGCTATACCTGTAATAAATTTAAAACAAATGTATAGATTATTCACTGTGTATAGATAAACGATGACACACAACTCCAAACTTGCCCTAAAACAGACTTTCTCCTCCTTTTCTCTGTAAGTTATGGGTCTTGGGGAACCCCTGCTAAAAACGTAATCTACAGAGCATAGTACAATAACGTGATCAGTACATTTTAGACATGGCAATAAAGGAATAAGGAGTGTGGACACTCATGGCCAATGTAATGCCTCATGTTGGAGTGATATTTGGACTGGAAATGTGTAGGCACCATCAGATGGGAAATCAATCCACCGCTGCTCAAGCAATCTTTGGAGGCGTCCCAGGGTTTCATGGAACACTGGTTGAGAAAGACCACAGAGTCTAACTTTCACTTCCAGTCCAAAAGGAAATGGAAGAGGCATTCATATATCCAGTGCTGGTCAAGCAGGATTAGAAGAGGTGCTTGCTGCTTGGAACCCCTTATAAACCAGAAGCATGGTTAGGACATTATGAAGAACCCCTTCTGCATTTTATCTGCCCTAGCAGTAAGCATCATCCAGGTCTGCATGACCAAGGGACTGGGCCCCAATATCCAACCAACCCACATCTTGTATAAATAAATCCCCCCATGGTATCTTTTCTTCTCTAGGCACCCCCTCCCACCCATGGGTCAGTGCTTAGGCCTGAGACAGACTACACAAGCACAGAGTTGCATTGTGGGAAGTATAGAAGGGTCAAGACGTTGCCCCATATACAGAAGCTCCAAGTTTTTTATTTTTTATCCTTAATGCGATGGGGATACTGAGGCACAATGGGGCAAAGTCCAAGGCGATAGGTCACAGAACTGTAGGGTACCTTCTCTTTTATATTTGCTGTCACCTTCATTTGAACGCCATGAGAGGTTTGCATTAGGTAGCCATGCAAATCTCATGATATAATGACGACTGGAGAAAGAACTATACAATTATGAAAACACAATCAAATATAGAATATCGCACAAGAAAAAATATCAAATATAAAAGTCACATCAAAAATTACTTTCGCTAAAGTATCACTTCAATACAAATATTATAACAACGTTATACAAAACTTGAATATATTGTACTTTGTTCCCTTTTATTACCATTACATTGCAAAAACTGTTAAATGATTCACATATTTCCAGTTTGAATGTATTATAAAACCCTCAAGTAATAACCCTGATTAACAGGATGATGCTCAATGTGAAAGGTGCATACCTGAAAGCGGCCAATCAGCAATCGTCTCCTTTTACCAATACAATAAAATCTAACTGGTTTCTGCACATTATTGCAATCCTCGAGACATTTATATCTCAATACAGGACAGCTTCTAAATGCTCTGCAAGGAATGACCAGGTCCCAGAGCAATTGGTTCTTCATGCGACATCCAAGGGATAGTGTATGTCGGAAATGATCCCCGAGATGTAGATTTGCGATTCCTGCTTATGTTTGCATAATCGCCATCAAGAACAGCCAGCCGTTGACCAATCCTTCGGACCAACGACCTGACCGGTAACACTCGTTGCGTTTCCTTTGATTTCACGTGTTGCAAAGCTACCCCAGAACAGTTCAGACTGCACAAAATGCATGTCTGGGCATTGGTACATAAATTGACAATTTCCTTTGCACCTTAAACCCATACCCCCTAGATGAACAGAACTCACCGAAAAGGGCACCCAGGTTCCGACTGCATAGGACACCCCAGCTAAGTGCAGAGCTTCCTACATAACAGCAGACTGTATTCAAGTCACATACCTTCCAGCCAGAAGACGATCCTCAGGAAAAGGAGGAGGGGAGAGAGGCAGACCTGCACAGACCTGTGCTCTTCCAAATCTGCAGAAAGAAGATGAGCAGTCAGTGGCAGCTGCACACTAAGCACGCACACTCACTTTCACATGACGCTCGACTAAATATGGAGACCCCAATATAGCAGTGTCCAGCCTGACGCCTTTGCCACCCTCGGCCCAGTGATGTCAGTCACCTACAGCACTCCTCCCTCTTTCCCAAACAAGTGCCACCAGCCAGCAATCCCTGATGACTCATAAATCGGCCTGTCATGAGGGAGTGGGCCGGGGCCGGAGACCCGGAGGGTGACTTGCAATCAGTATATTAAATTGCATCGACCCTTCGGAAAGTGTCACGCCTTTTTGGAGAGACATCTGAAGAATCCATCATAAATCAGAGGGCTTATTCATAAAGTCAGAGGAGTTAAAAAAGGAACAAAATGACTAAAATAAAGCAAAGTTACACATAAATAATCTCAGAACATTCTAAATAGGACTGTAAAAATCGATCATAAAGAAAAATGACAAGTGTGAAATTAATTTAGCTGGCGGTGGGAATTTAGATGCTTGGGGCCCACTGGAAGTTTGGGTAGAGTACACCAAGTAAAAGAGCTAGTGGAATACTGCGGAAGAGAGGTGATAAAGGGGGGTGCTTTGGTCAACATAATGATGTCCCCAAAGCATCCCCTGCACTTGTTTGGCCTCAGATCACAATTAATTGCAGGGGACACATGGGGGGGGTCATTTATGGCATGGATCTATTCTCCACTTGTGCCTTGCAGCTTGATATGCCCTGCATAGAAGTGTTTCTGCAGATACCCCCTGGTTCCTGTACCAGCCCCAAGAACGTATGCAGCTATAACTTCCAACTGCCCCTCTGAGATGCATTTTCCAGATCCCCTTTCTCCGTCATGTTGGTGCATATATCTGTATTAAACACGACAGGCTGAGTGACCCCTATGGGTAACACTGCTGACACTTAATATGCAGCTTGCAACAGTCACACGACAAGTAAAAAACACATTCATTTCGATGGCTGCCATCTTTAAGTGGCTTTAAAAGGGTGTAGGTTCTTTACCTTCATTCATTCTATGCATGAAGACAAAAAAACCTTCAGTGTGCAGCTCTCTCCCCACCAGCCCCACTTACACTCACCTGAGCCTGATCTCGATCCAGTGCTGTACACGAGTGCAGAAGCTATCCTAGGTCTCTGCCTCCTCATTGGCCCACTGGCTCCTGCTGCTATCAATCACAGCCAGTGAGGAGAGAGTGGGGGGGCCGAGACACACAGAGGTGAATCGGAGGTGAGCATAGACTAGTGCCCCCAGAGCAACCAGCTTGCTCTGGGGGCAATCAGCAGGGGGAAGGAGCCTGAAGCGCTGGTGGGGAAAGAAGAGTTAGATTGTAAGCTCCAAGGAGCAGAGCCCTCCTAACCCTCTTGTATTGAACTGAATGGTTTCCCTTTATATTGTAAACCTCTGAGCAAACTGTTGGCGCGATATGAAGCCTGTATTATAATAATAATAATAATAATAATAATAATAAAAGAGAAGGATTGGGGCTGCTGTGTGCTAAACCATTGCAAAGAACAGATATGACATTTGTCAGAGAAAAATCTGAACTTTTACAATCACTTTAATCAATGCGACTCAAGTCACAGCAACAGAAAAAAAAAAAAAAGAAAAAGGCTCCAGAATTACTTTTATGCAACTTGAGCACTATAGACTGCAAAGTTAAATTACAAAAGTTACAAGCAAGTCACAAGATACTGGGGTCGCGGCATTGGGAACCAAACCCAAGTAAAAAAAAAAAATGAATAAAAAAATTCTTTAAAATGTAATGATTTAATAAAAAGGTACCTCCAACACCCCTAGCACATGGAGCTGTTCAGCTGCAGTACGTCCCCCCCTGGTCTTCAATTTGTGGCCTGTCAAAGACGAATAATTTATCACTGGTCCCAACACTTACATGTTTCAGCCCTTTATGGGCCTTCGTCATAGCCAATGATAAAAACGTACCTCTAAGGCCCCTTGCACATGGGGTCATTCAGTTTCAGCACGTCCCTCTCGGTCCACAATGTGCAGCCTCTCAAACGCTGATAGGTAAGTAGGTAGGTTGCAGTTAGAGGGGGCTGAATGTTGTACCAAGGGGTACCAGCGTTTAGAGCCGTCTGTTCAGGGACAAGGTCCTGGAAGGCAGAAGATTGAAGAGGCACATAGTGCATCTGGGTGGTCCTGTATGCAAGGGTCCTAAAGGTACAGAGGCATTTAACTCTTTGGAGAGCGCATGGCTGAATAAAAATAAGTGTTGGCACTAAATGAGGTTTCTCTTTCGACTCTCAAACAGCTTTGGGTTAACCGTTCTCAGGCAGTGCTCCTCCAGAGGTGGAAAGGGGTTCCATTAGTTGTGGATGACTGACCTCCCATCTGATGGTGCCTACACAGTTCCAGGTCCAGCACCACCAAATCCAGTGGCATGACACCAGAGTTCTTTTCAGGTGGCATTCTGACCACCACAGTTAGGACATCTTTCCACTTACCACAAATGTAAGTGGGCACTCTTTACATCTAGAGGAAAAGAGATTTAATCTCCAAATATGGAAAGGTTTCTTCACAGTAAGAGCTGTGAAAATGTAAAAAGAGTTCAAGAGTTGGTTCCGGACAGCTCAGTAGATTGCTTTTAAAAAAGACCTGGATTCTTTGATAAATTACACAGAATATAACTGGATACTAACATTTATAGGTAAAGTTGATCCAAGGAATATCTGATTGCCTCTCGGGGGATTAGGAAGGAATTTTTTCAACTGAAGGAGCAAATTGGATCATGCTTTGCTGGTTTTTTTTTGCTTTCCTCTGGATCAATTGCAGGAATAGGATTAGAACTTTTTTTTTTGGTTGAACTAGACTTTTTTCAGCCAGACTAACTATGTAAGGTACAGTAATTCCAATGGCCTCCAAATGACTGGTTTTAGCAGGTGTTCACTGAGACCTGGGTGCTTCTTGGATAAAAAGATTAAAGTGGACCTTCAAGAGCCAGTAAAAGGGCTTTCAGATAAAAGTAATTGGGTGGCTCTAGAGCCACCCAATTACTTTTACAGAGCTCTCAAAAGGGTGCCCCCCCCACTAGTATCAGCATTGGTTCCCTGACTGGGGATCCTGGGACAGCAGAAAACTAAATCCCCAGCAAGAGGAACTCAGAGAACATCCGTTACCCCATCTCTCTTGCGACAAATGACCTTGGAAGTGATGTGTATTATGACACTTCCAGGGTCACAGCTGTCATTCTTCAGCTAGTGTAGCCTAGGATGCAGCTATTATAGCAGATCTGTGCTGAAAACGTTTGCAGTGGAGGGCAAAGGAGACACTGGAGATCGAATAGACCCTAAAATGTCTTTGCAAAGAGAATCTGTCACCTGCACATGCATGCGAGACCAGAATGTCGCTTTTTGGGTGAAGCTTTGCTTTAAGCATTTACATTTTACTTTTTATTAACCTTTTGCAGTCCCTGTACAGCAAAGCTCAGACTTGAAGAGTGAGAAGTAACACAAGTTCTGTTGTGAAGCCAGTAAGTTTTGTTGCAGTGCAAGGAGCATGCTGATAGCAGGAGAGAGAGGAGTGACACCAAATTCTTAAAGTATAACTAAAAGGAGGATTCAAGAGCACAGGCAGGGATCCCAGAGGGAGAGGATTGAGGCTGCTGTGCTAAACCACTGCACAGAGCAGGTAAGTATGACATGTTTGCAAACAATTATTTTTTTTTTTTTAAATGAACACTTTAAAATATTTTTAGTCTAGTATGTATCATTCTGTTTAGGATCCCTTTAAAATGTTGGCTGTCCCAAGTAATAAACTAAAGCCTAAAAAGTCCCTCCTGTGACCCGTTTTCACTCGCTGCAGTCAGCTGATGTCACTCAGCAGGTACAGGCTATGAAAACATCCCGACCATATGGTTGGGATCCACCCAGAACCGGCACCTGGTTCAGCTTCTCAGCAATCCGCTGATAGCCTGGGCCAGCCGTTCCCACCTGCTCATTAGCATAGCGCTTCAGTTAGCACAGGAGTGGCAGAGCAGTGAGCTGGAGACTGACAGTTAAAGCTCTCTACTCAGAGAGGAGGGGAGAATTGAGCGATCAGAGGTGTTTGATCGCTCCGTTCTTACTGCAGACCCAATGGGGGACAAATGCAGCATCCACACTTTTTTTAATCCCTGCTTTACCTTCCACCTTACAGTTTGTACAGGCTCCTCTCCTGTGCTGAAATTGCTTACTTAGATATCACCGCACATTGGGAGCTTCTGAAGACCAACATTCCCAATCAAGGCACTTGGATATATTTGTATAACCTCTCCCAACAACCAGCCAACTGCTTGCATCAAAGCCTGAGTCCGTTTGAGTACTGAGACATGGTGCCATTGTCAAGAAGCTATGTACTTACTGTGCTGACCCCTCCCACCAGCCCTCCAGCTGGCCCCTCCCACCACCATGCTGGCCCCTACACTGCATAGAGAAGCACAGATCTAGCGATTAGGTTACTAGGTCTATAAAGTATGCCACGAAAAAAAGGTTTTATTAAAAAAAAAAAGTCATTAGCATTTTGATTGGGGGGGGGGGGAATATATGCAATTTAAACTTTAGCTTTAAGCTCTCAATCATGCCAGTAACACAAGAAGCAGCTTGTGCAATGGGCAAGGGCAACTTCAGTCCGTGTTGAGAGGCCGCGGTCTGGTAACTGATCTTCCTCTAAAATGCTTCCTATTATAAACCTACAGGTGTAGACTGGAGGACTAAATGGCAACGTTTAAAAAAAGGTCAGCTCTGCTCCCACTGGATTAAAATTCTCAGTGATACATAAGCTCTATGATAGCTTGAAACAGATCTTTATTTCCCTCGTCTAATAAAAAAAAAAAAGAAAAAGAAAAAAGAAAGATCAGCAAAATAGTTGCATTCTTTTTCACATCCTTTACATAATATATTACACAGATACAATTACTCCAGCCTACAGCTTGATGAGAAAAGGTCTTCCTCTATTCTTAAAATTAATAATATTCTCATTCTCCTAGATTGTAAACTGGAAAGAGCAGGGCCCTCGAACCCCTCGTGTATTGTATTGCTACTGTCTTGTCTCTTGTTCTGTCCCCCTCGCTACTGTACAGCGCTGAGCAAACCCTTTGGCACTATATAAATACTGTATAATAATAATAATAGATATTCTTAAAGGGTTAATTCATCTTTACCAAAAAACTGTGCATGCAGATAAGAGGCACCTATTTATTTATTACAGGTACTTATATAGTGCTGTCAATTTACACAGCGCTTTACACTATATATACATATATATATTCCATTTGCAAAATGATTGCACTAACTGTTGTCACCTTCTCACCAAGCTGCTTGGCGATAGTTTTGTAGCTCAGTCCAGCCTTGTGTAGGTCTACAGTCTCGTCCCTGACATCCTTGGAAAGCTCTTTGGTCTTCTCCATGGTGGAGAGCTTGGAATCGGATTGTTTAATTGCTTCTGTGGACAGGTGTCTTTTATACAGGTAACAAAATGAGATTAGCAGCACTCCCTTTAAGAGACTGCTTCTAATCTCACCTTGTTACCTGTATGAAAGACACCTGGTAGCCAGAAATCCTGCTGAATGATAGGGGATCAAATACTTATTTCCCTCATGAACATGCAAATCAGTGCATCATTTGTTAGACATGCATTTCTGCTGAATTTTTTGTTGTTATTCTGTCTCTGTGTTACAATACACCTATCATTTGATTTTTAGACTGATCATTTCTTTGTGAGGGGCAAACATTCAAAACCAGCATGGGATCAAATACACATTTCCTTCAGTGTAAGTATGACATGTTTGTTAAAAAAAACAAACACACACAAAATCAATTTTTAAAATGTTAACTTGTAAACATCCCCCCCCCCCCCAATTTGGATAGAGTATGGGAGGGTTATGACCTGTCAGTTTTTATTTGCCAGCTCTTTCCCATTGGGGAGATTTCCCCTCACTTCCTTTGCTATTCCTTTTACGTTGCTATTCTGTCTCTGTGTTACAATACACCTACCATTCCATTTTTAGACTGATCATTTCTTTGTGATTGGGCAAACATTCAAAACCAGCAGGGGATCAAATACTTATTTTTATTATATATATATATATATATATATATATATATATATATATATATATATATATATATATATATATATATATATATATATATATATATATATATATACATATACATATACATATACACACATACATATACACACATACATATACACACATACATATACACATACATATACACACATACATATACACACATACATACATACATACATACATACATATACACACACACACATACATATATATACACAGACATACACACACACACATTCACATTGTTGATAAAAACAAACTGTACAGCGTTGACCAAAGTTAAATAATGCCCTTGCTATAGGTGTAGCCCATTTACGTACCTTCTGAAGCCTAGCCAGAAAAACTCCCAGGGATGGCATCTTCCCACCCTGCCTTGTTGCTAGGACGTTGCCAAGACACTGCCGGCTGATTCAAACCCCCTCACATGCACTTGCTCTTGCTGTAGTTCTGTGCTCAGCAAAGCTGTGACAGAAGAGATAGCGTCCGCGTTTTTGAGAGCGCACTTCTGCAATGGTGGGGGTGAGAATCCTAGTAACAAGGCAGGATGGGATGACTCCATCTCTTGGTGTGCTCAAGAGGTATGTAAATGGCCTACACCTATAGCAAGGGCACATTGCTGAAACATGGTCCACCACGGTCCCTAGTAGCAAGCCGGACCAGGGCAATGATCCAAGTGTGCGCACATGGACAGCAAGGGACTGAAACAGGCTGAAGGAGATCAGCATGAGATGCAAGATTAAAAAAAACAAAAACAAAAAAAAAAAAAAAAAAAAAAAAAAAACACAAAACAGTGTGTTAGCAAAACTAAAGAATCAGTTACATGATTATTATTGCCACACCTCTGAAAAGTTATCTACAGTGGATCGCTTTTAAGAGGACACTTAACCCTCAAAATGCTGACCCACTGTGCTGCAACTGTGTCCCCTGCAGGGTGATTGCCCCATTAACTTGAATGAGTTGTTTTCAGCAGCAGCACTGCCTACCGACTGCAACATGCCCTTTAATTCTTGCTGCAAGTTCCATGGCCACAACATGTGTACAGCCCTGAATGACTTCTATCATCCAATCACATACAAGCAAAACAGCTGTGGATTTTTTCTTCTCTTGTACATTCCTTTCCAAAGTGAAGCTTTACCTCATTTACCAAGCACTGGAGCATACACTTGTTTGTTGGGTTTTGTTCCAAATCGAAATTCGGATGAAAAGTTTTGTTATGCAGATGTATTCGAATTCCAATAGTAATGAATTTAAATGAATCTGAAATAACATAACTAAACACGGTCTGAAATTCGAATCAACTTCGAAAACGAAATTGTACATAAAACTGAAATAAAAATTCAAAATATATACAGATCGCTGAATATTGTTGATTTCTATCAAAGACTAAAAGACTATGTGTATTAGTGTTAGAATATAGCCATCTTCCAAAACTCCAAAAGAATAGAATAAAACAGAATAGCATACAATAGAAAAAATAGAACATAAAAATAAAAAGAATAAAAAATAAAAGGAATAACAAAATAGAAAGAATATAGCCATCTTCAATAATTCGAATTTAGAATTTACAGAATAGAAAATAAAAGAATAGAATAAAATAATGGAATGGAATAGAAAAAAAAATATAATAGAAGAAAATAGATCAGAATAGAGTAGAAAATAACAGAATAGAAAAAAAATAGAACAGACTAGAATAAAGTAGAATAGAAAGAATATTACGGTCTTCTGAAATTCTAAATTTCAAATAGAATAGAACCATCTATTCTTCACAATGCATTCGGATCGATTCAATATTGTCATTTCAAATACTTTGAATCCATTGAAAAAATCTGAATCCAGTCAAAAACTAAACTAAACTAATTTTGTTACAAATGCAACGAAATGAAATTAGGAACTTAACAAATTGAGCCAAAACTAAACAAATTTTTTCATTTTGCACATGTCTACTGGAGCATCTGCACAGTGTACTTGCCTTTAGTAAATCAACGCCAGTGTTGGATGAAAGTCACATTCACGGCTTTAGAAATCTGCCCATATGTGTTGCCCAGTTTGGGTCTAGATCAGGGGTCTCCAAACTTTTTAAGAAAAGGGCCAGTTTAATGTCCTTCAGGATTTAGGGGGCCGGACTGTGGCAAGTGTGAGTAGAAAATGTCTCGGCATCAGAGGGAGTAATCCATGCCCCATTGTTGGTTTTAGCAGAAGGAACAGAGCCCCAATGTTGGTATCAATGGGAGGCATAGTGCCCCATCTATGGTGTCAGTGGGGGGGTGGGAGTAGTGCCCCATCATCGGTCCTAGCAGGAAGAATGGTGCCCCATTAAATGGTGTCAGTGGGAGGCATAGTGCCCCATTTACGGTGTCAGTGGGGGGAATAGTGCCCCATTGGTCCTAGCAGGAACAATAGTGCCCCGCTGACGGTGTCAGTAGGAGGAATGGTGCCCCATTAAATGGTGTCAGTGGGAGGCATAGTGCCCCATTTACGGTGTCAGTGGGGGGAATAGTGCCCCATCATTGGTCTTAGCAGGAAGAATAGTGCTCCATTGACAGTGTCAGTGGGAGGAATGGTGCCCCATTAATGGTGTCAGTGGGAGGAATAGTGCCTCATCATTGGTGTCAATTTGAGGAATAGTGTTCCCAGAGCTGGACAGAGTCAAGCAAAGGGCACCAATCTGGCCCCTGGGCCGCAGATGAAGGCATCCTTTCCAGAGGGGGGGGAAAAAAAAAAAAAAAAAAAAAAAAAAAAAAAAAAAAAAAACAGGCTG
Source organism: Staurois parvus (assembly GCF_062004578.1). Lineage (NCBI taxonomy): Eukaryota > Metazoa > Chordata > Amphibia > Anura > Ranidae > Staurois > Staurois parvus. Next base: position 87,560 of record NW_028320598.1, read on the forward strand.
CCATTGCCTTTCCTCATCATGAAAATACCGGTAGCCTGGCTGTCATGCTGAGACTCTGGCTTCAGCAAGTCTCTGATCTAGAAGAAGTAAACCAATCAGAATTCTTTTTTTCCTCTGACTGTCCTGGTCGGGATACTTGCTCCAGGTCAGGGGCTCAGAACACAGTGACCATATGGAGGTGACCGGCGGGTCCAGGTAATAGCCAGGCACCTTTCATCTTCAGAAGGTCAGCAATGGAAGCAAAGGCGTTTATTTCAGGAAGGTTTACTTTAAATCTAAATCCTCCAGCACTGGGATTAGAATACTCAGCGCTGCAGTATACTGCCACTTCTGATACTGTAAAATGTCAAGTATGCTACAAAACACAAATTGAAACATCTTGAAAAATGACTGAAGTACGCATGAGCCGCTGGGTGCCTGACGTCAGAGTTCTTATATTCTGCAGTATGATCATATGCCTAGGGCTGCACTAGCACACTGCATCCACTAGGTGGCAGAATAGAAGCTTTAAGCTGCAATTATAAATTCCAAAAAAGTTTATTTTATTTTTAGTATTTCAGATATAGCGCCGTCAATTTACATACATATTGTACATTCACATCAGTCCCTAACCCTCAAGGGGTGTACAATCTAAGGTCCCTATCTCACATTCCTACATACACATAGTAGGGTCAATTTGGACAGGATCCAGTTAACCTAGCAGCATGTCTTTGAAGTGTGGGAGGAAACCGGAGTACCCAGAGGACACCCACGCAGGCACAGGGAGCACATGCAAACTCCAGGCAGGCGGTGCCGTGGCTGAGAATCGAACCAACGACCTGAGTACTGCCAGGCGAAACCATTTAGCCACTGTGCTGCCCGTATTTCAGGTACTTATATAGCGCCGTCAATTTACACAGCGCTTTACATATATATTGTACATTCACATCAGTCCCTAACCCTCAAGGGGTGTACAATCTAAAACGTTCAAATAAACCCTCATCCATAGAAAAGCAAATCAACCCTGGGCCAATCTAAGCCTGTATGGGAAAATCACAACCGAACAATCTCCCAAATTCTCAGTTTCTGCCCAGATTGTTGAAGCCAGGGGCAGACTGACCATGTGAGCACTCGGGCACTGCCCGAGGGCCCGGGGTCAGTAGGGGGCCCCATGAAATGCCCCTGGTACCTTTTTATAGGCTTTTTTGGGTGTCCTTTGAGTGTGGGCAAGGACACAGGGGCCCCATGATCCCCTATTGCCCGGGGCCCCATGAGTTGTCAGTCCACCCCTGGTTGAAGCCATTCAAATGATTACAATGCACAATGAAAAAAAAAAAATACAACAGTCCTACGAGAGGCCGTCTAAGTGGACCCTTGAGCCCACCACCAGTGAGTGCCCCCATTTGTTTAAATCCTTGACGTAATCTGTTTATGATTCTCTGTGATATCTACTACTTCCAACAACATTTTATCTTGAAGATGCTGCAATAGGTTTTGTATTTTGATATGTGTCACACTTTAGTAAAATTGTATTCTATAACAAAAAAACAACAGACTAAGATCTGCATGTGCCCCTAAATGTGTGAGAATGTCCTGCGGTGATTGGGAAATCTAAGAAAAGGCAACCACTCACCATATAAGAACCTTGAAACAAGTCATTAGATATCGGGATGAAATCCTTGGACTCATTGTCAGACCTTATGCTGGAGCAGCCGGACCTAAATCCAATAGAACACCTCTGGGATATCATGTTTCGGTTCATCCGACGACGCCAGGTTGTACCTCAGACTGTCCAGGAACTCAGTGGTGACCTGGTCCAGATCTGGGAGGGAATCCCCCATGACACTATTCATTGTCTCATTAGGAGCCTCCCCCGACGTTGTCCGGCATGCATACAGGCACATGGGGGCCATACAAACCACTGATGACCATTCTAAGTTGCTGCAATGAAATTTCAGCAAAATGGACTCGCCTGCTGCATAATTTTTTCACTTTGATTTTCAGGGTATCATAAATTCAGTCCTCTGTAGGTTGATAATTTTCATTTCCATCAAACGATGGGACATCCTTACATTCCTAACACATTACCCCGTCCATATCAGTATAGATATCCAGCTGGAGATTCTACTTCATTGAGATCTGATGTGTTTTCAAAGTGATCCTTTAATTTTTTGAGCAGTGTGTATAGGCTTCCATTGGTGGCCCTGTGTTAAAATTGCCAATTGGGAAGCTGTAGTTTTGAAACTTTCCCCCCCAAGCCTGGACTTGATCTTTAAAAAGTATAGTCTTGGGGAAAGAAGGGAAAAAGCAGGATATGACTGAAATCTTAATACATTATTAAGGGTATTCATTAAGTTCAGGAAGGCAGTATTTTAAATATGAAGTGAAGGTCAGGACCGCAGGGATTTGACCTCAAACTAGCAGGTGGAATTTTCAAAATTAACGGCACAAAGTGTTATTTTACCAAAAGTGTAGTGGTTACTTAGAGCAGACTTTGAGCAGAGGTAGCGCAGGAAACAATATGTGAAGTTATAGACACTGAGGAGAAAAAGAAAAAAAAAAAAAGAAAGAGAAAGTAAACGAGAAAAAAAAAAAAGAAAAAAAAGAGAAAGAAATGAAAGAAAGAAAAAGAAAGAAAGAAAAAAAAGAAAAGAAAAAGAAAAAGAGAAAAAGAAAAAAAGTGGAAGCAGACTTGATGGACGACTTCTGTGGTTACTTTTGTATGTTTCAAGCTTACCTGGCTATCATGCTGGATCACAGGTTTCAATACATGTGTAGAACCAGAAAGTCAGATTTCCTGGTCTATAAACTTGCTTCGGGTCAATGACTCAGTACTGAAACCACCGATTGATTCAAAATGCCAGCCAGATAACTAGCATTTTCAGCAGGAAAGTTCAGCAATGGCAGCCAACATATTGTTTCAGTACATACTTTCTTTAGAGTGACTGGTCCTCTTTGCAGTTCCCATAGACAGATCTTATTTCGGTTGAGGCAGTATTTTCCATTATGTTTTTAATAAAAATGAAGTTTGGTTATTTTCAAAGCCCTCTCCTTATATAGAAAGAGCTGGCCTGATTTTCAGTGGCGAGTCTGGCCCCGTTCCTAAGTGAGATGGGGAACAGCCTGAATGGAAGGTAGGATGGTTTTGGTTGCTTATTTTTTATGCTAACAAGTGTATCATTTTTGTCTTATAACATGTTCTAAAGTTATTTTGCAACCAAAAAGAGGAACTAAACTCTCGATCAACATTAACGATCTTTGAAACCTAAGGGACCTTTCACACGGGTGTTCTGTTTTTTTTCTTCAGTTCAGTCACGTTTTTTCAAAGAAAAAAAATGGATGCGTTTACATCCATTTACCATCCATTTTTCAGTCCGTTTACCATCCATTTTTCAGTCTTTTTACCATCCGCTTTTCATCCATTATGGGTTTTTTTTTTTTACAGAAGAAAAATAGGGTCTTCTTCCATCAAAAAAACGGATGTTAACGGATGCGGACATTAACAGATGTAAAAAGATGTTCATCCGTTTACATTCACAAGTCCATAGAAATACACGGGGGTCCGTTTTTCATCCGTAAACGGACAGATGAAAACAGACATACGGAACGCATGTGTGAAAGGGCCTTATGCTACTAGTCTTAGTAAATAGGAAGGTTTATATTTACTTGTCCTAATTTTTGCTGCTTTCTGGTTTCTGGCCTAGACCAAAATGTCAAATCCCAGGAGTCTTCATGGCATTTTTTTTTCCCTTTCCTTTAGAGGAGGGGATGAAAGGATTTCTCATCTAAGCACACCGTCCTGCCTGCATGTCTGAGGTAGAGGCAGATGGATTCCATGAAGTAAATGCTAGATGAATCATCTGCTCTTACTCATGATGCTCAGATAGTTAAGTTTTGCTTTAACCCCTTGACGCTAACATAACAAATATGTGGCAGAACCGGGCTTTTTTTCTGTGAGGCTGCATATTTGCACACCTGTCTTTCTGCTGGGAGCACGCCGCACAGCAAGCTCCCAGCACAAAGACTGCTGTGTCACAGAGCCCTGGGTCCCAGGACTCCCAATTTCGGGGTCACATGATCGCTGTGATAGCCTCTGATTGGTTATCACAGTGATCAGTCATTGTACAGCCCAACCCGCATGTGCTTATTTTTTCTCTCTCTATGAATCCGAATAGAAAATCTGTGGAGGGAGCTGAAAGTTCGAGTTGCCAATGTCAGCCACCAAATCTTAATGACTTGGAGAGGATCTGCCAAGAGGAGTGGGCCAAAATCTCTCCTGAGATGTGTGCAAACCTGGGGGCCAACTACAGGAAATGTCTGACCTCTGATTGCCAACAAGGGATTGGCCACCAAGTACTAAGTCATGTTTTGTGAAGGGGATCAAATACTTATTTCCCTCATGAACATGAAAATCAGTCATTTGTTAGACATGCATTTCTTTTGAAATTTTTGTTGCTATTCTGTCTCTGTGTTACAATACACCTACCATTTGATTTTTAGACTGATCATTTCTTTGTGAGTGGGCAAACATTCAATATCAGCATGGGATCAAATACTTTCATTCACTGTAAGTATGACATGTTTATTAAAAAAAACACACACCTCTATATAAAATCAATTTTTAAAAGTTTAGCAACTTGTAAACATTCTCCGCCCCCCCCCCCCCAGTTTGGATAGAGTAAGGGAGGGTTATAACCCATCAGATTTTTTTTTTTGCCAGCTGTGTCCCATTGGGGAGATTTCCCCTCACTTCTTGTCCCATGGCCAAACAGGAGGTGAGGAAATCCCTGCAAATTAAGGCAATTCTTTGGAGACCCTCAGGTCACCAGAAAGTGTCCCCATTGGAAGATTTCCCCTCTTACTTTCCTGGGGACAACCCAAAATTTGGGGATTTTCCTTCCTCCCCCCACTTTCAATGATGATGGTAAACAGGACAAATAGAGAGGATGAATCTCCCTGACAGGGGGCACATACAGCAATAAAAACTGACATGGGTTCTAACCCCTCCAAAACTTAAAAAAAAAAAAAAAAAAAAAAAAAACAAGATTCACCTTTACAAGAGAAGTGTGGGATATTTTTTTTTCTCCAAAAATCATACTTACCTAGGTGGATACAGCATCAGTCCACAGCATCAGTCCCCCGTGGGCTCCAATGCCGGTCATACATGGGTTGAAATTTGACCGATTTTTCATCCAAAATCAGACCTAAGAATAATCGGCCACTTTTTGTTCTGTTAGTGGGTCAATGGTACCGGGTAATTTTCGTGGTTCGTCACCTTTTTGGTGATCGGACATGTTGGAAAATTTGTGAAAAACTAGCGATTTTCGGCTCAATGATGGTCAAATCGTACGATCGCTTTTCCGAAAAGAATATGCGCATGAGCCGTGACCTGGAAGGAATAGAAGTTTTGCCTGTTATATGGGGTAAACTTTATAATTTGGTCGGCTGCTTTTCGAAATCATTGATGGCACCATCGGATTACCGAGAGAACGTTTGATTTTCGGATGAAAAATTGTTCGGAATTCGATCCATGTATGGCCTGCATAAGTGTGAGAATTCAGCGATCTCATGATTGCTGAATTCTCACAGCCGCTCTTAGCAGAGAGCGGTGACGGTCAGTCACCGCTCTCTGCTCTGCCACCCCGTTGCTCACTGGAGTTCAGGGTTGTGGAGGAGGTAGCAGCTGGCTCAGGCTCTCAGCAGATCGCTGAGAGGCTGAGCCAAGTGCCGTTCCAGACTCTGGGGTGGATCTCGATTTTAAAGTTGGAATCTTTCCCCAGCCTGGGCCGGCTGAGTGACGTCAGATTACAGCAGGCTTCAGCCCACTGTCAGTTGAGAATGGGTCAGAATGAACCGCACTACTGTGATCTACAGAAGTACAGCCAAAAGAGCTTTGGCTGTACTCCTCCATTAAGGGTTTAAGGAGGTGACCTGAAGCCATCAGGATGACGGATTCAGGTGCTAGTACTATTTAACTCTACAGTATTAGAGAATATATATATCACACATATATATACACACACAGTGGGGATTGAAAGGTTGGGCACCCCAGCTAAAAATTTGTATTAATGTGCATAAAGAAGCCAAGGAAAGATGGAAAAATCTCCAAAAGGCATCAAATTACAGATTAGACATTCTTATAATATGTCAACAAAAGTTAGATTTTATTTCCATCATTTACACTTTCAAAATAACAGAAAACAAAAAAATGGCGTCTGCAAAAGTTTGGGCACCCTGCAGAATTTATAGCATGCACTGCCCCCTTTGCCAAGCTGAGACCTGCCAGTGTCATGGATTGTTCTCAATCATCGTCTGGGAAGACCAGGTGATGTCAATCTCAAAGGTTTTAAATGCCCAGACTCATCTGACCTTGCCCCAACAATCAGCACCATGGGTTCTTCTAAGCAGTTGTCTAGAAAACTGAAACTGAAAATAGTTGACGCTCACAAAGCTGGAGAAGGCTATAAGAAGATAGCAAAGCGTTTTCAGATGTCAATATCCTCTGTTCGGAATGTAATTAAGAAATGGCAGTCATCAGGAACAGTGGAAGTTAAAGCAACATCTGGAAGACCAAGAAAAATATCAGACAGAACAGCTCGCAGGATTGTGAGAAAAACAATTCAAAACCCACGTTTGACTGCATGATCCCTCCAGAAAGATCTGGCAGACACTGGAGTTGTGGTACACTATTCCACTATAAAGAGATACTTGTACAAATATGGTCTTCATGGAAGAGTCATCAGAAGAAAACCTCTTCTACGTCCTCAACACAAAAATCATCGTTTGAACTTTGCAAATGAACATATAGACAAGCCTGATGCATTTTGGAAACAAGTTCTGTGGACCGATGAGGTTAAAATTGAACTTTTTGGCCGGAATGAGCAAAGGTACGTTTGGAGAAGAAGGGGCACAGAATTTAATGAAAAGAACCTCTGTCCAACTGTTAAGCATGGGGTTGGATCAATCATGCTTTGGGGTTGTGTTGCAGCCAGTGGCACAGGGAACATCTCACGAGTAGAAGGAAAAATGGATTCAATAAAATTGCAGCAAATTTTGGATGGTAACTTGATGCCATCTGTGAAAAAGCTGAAGTTAAAGAGAGGATGGCTTCTACAAATGGATAATGATCCTAAACATACCTCGAAATCCACGGGGGATTACATCAAGAGGCGTAAACTGAAGGTTTTGCCATTGCCTTCACAATCTCCTGACCTCAACATAATTGAAAATCTATGGATAGACCTTAAAAGAGCAGTGCGTGACAGACAGCCCAGAAATCTCAAAGAACTGGAAGACTTTTGTAAGGAAGAATGGGCAAAGATACCTCAAACAAGAATTGAAAGACTCTTGGCTGGCTACAAAAAGCGTTTACAAGCTGTGATACTTGTCAAAGGGGGCAGTACAAGATATTAACTCTGCAGGGTGCCCAAACTTTTGCAGACGCCATTTTTTTGTTTTCTGTTATTTTGAAAGTGTAAATGATGGAAATAAAATCTAACTTTTGTTGACATATTATAAGAATGTCTAATCTGTAATTTGATGCCTTTTGGAGACTTTTCCATCTTTCCTTGGCTTCTTTATGCACATTAATACAAATTTTTAGCTGGGGTGCCCAAACTTTCGAACCCACTATATATATATATTCTATTTTCTAAAAGGAATACACAACTTTAGTTTTTGTTCTTCTCACCACGTCCGGCACACATTGTGAAGTGCATCAAATCTGCACTCTACTGTACCAAGGTTCTCCCAATGTAATGGATACGGGGGGGGGCCACAATCTGCAGCTATCTCATAGGCTTGCCAGGGCCGTCCATGACACTGCTAGTGGCTGACAGCTGGGAATGGGGAAGTCACTTAGTCACATGAGCACAACATTCTCATTCCCAGCTGTCTGGTACCAACAATGCCGCAAACCGTGCCAACTCTCAATGGGCAAGCTTCAGTATCAGAGTCATATCACCGAAACAGAAAGGCATTTGACTCTGGAGAGAGCAAACATCTGTTAAAAGATAAGCTAAAAGACGTTCTAGATTGTCATCCTTCAGGGCCGGTCCACACCATAGAAAACGCAGTCCGGATTCCAGCAATAAATACGGATTGTTAGTGTCTTGAAAAAATATTCACACTCCTTGAAATTTTTTGGAAAAAAAAAAAAATTTACCACTTTGTATTGGTCTACCACATAAAATCCCAATAAAAAACATTTACGTTTTTGGTTGTAACATGAAAAAATGTGGAAAATTTCAAGGGGTGTGAAGACTTTTTCAAGGGACTTTACATGTATACAGTGCAAGAAATGGCCTGGTCTGGAAGTGGCTACACGATGGCTGGATCGTGTATTACCCTAGGTTCACATCTGTGCGGGTGGTGCCGCTGCAGATCTACACGAAATGCGGACCCGCGGGCGGGTGCCATTAGTTCTAATGGCATGCCACCCGCACTGGAAACCGCAACCGTACTGGGAACCATGTGGGCTGCGGCTTTCAAAGTAGTGCAGGGACTTCTTCCCTGCGTGTCACGGGGCATGGGCGTCCATTCAAATGAATGGGCTCTCGTGCCCAAGCAAAATGCAGCCCACACAGTCTCATATATGTGATCCGAGGGTTACGGCTTGCCTGATGCACAAATAAAGTCTCAATTTCATTCTATAACACCCAGTCACATCAAAGCCGATTTTGAAACAATGAAGTTGCACGATTTCAAAATCGAGTGACCTGCCGATTTCCTTGTGATTTGCAAGACATCTGACACAGATGTCTATGCAAATCGCACCAAAAGTAGTGCATGTACCACTTTAGAAATCGGTGCGGCTCCGACCAAGTCAGAACCGCACCAATATGACCGCTCTAATAGCGGGCAATAGGGTGCGACTTGGCATACGATTTTCAAGTTGCTGGCATGCAAATCGTGTACCAAATCGCATCCAATGTGACCAGGGCCTAAGGCCTCATGCACACTGCTGCTTCTAAAAACGCAAGTTCAGGAGCTTCTGGCGGTTTTTTTTTTGCCAAAGCCCCTGAACTCAACTCAAAAGCCTAAAACCAGGGTTCAAATCTGTGCGGGTGGTGCCACTGTGGATCCGCACGAAAATCCATGCAGCTGCACCACCCACACAAGAGGGATGCAGTCCTGCGGGCGCGTGCCATTAGTTCTAAAGGCACGCCGCCCGCACTGGAAAACGCAATCATACTGGGAACCGAGATTCCCGTGTGGGCTGCGTTTTCAGAAGAAGTGCAGGGACTCAAATGAATGGGCTCGCTTGCCTGCGCAAAGTGCGGCCCACACGGCCACATATATGTGAACCAGGGCTCAGTGTCCATGCAGAGCTTATGGACAGTTAAATTCTTTGGCGTTCAGGAGAGGAACGTTTTGGCCAAAACATTTTTTAAAAAAACGCTAAAACGTGGCAAAAAAACGCATGTGAACCGCATTTAGCACTTGGGCATTTATTCATTTCAGAGGCAAGTACTCTGGGCGATGAAATTAAGCGTGGTACTGCGTTTACACGCATATTTGCCATGTTTAGAGTTTTTCTGCTGTCAGCAGAATAAGTATTCCAGTGTACATGGAGCCTTAGTCTCTTCTGCAAGAATGCCAAAATGCAACCAAGACATCGCCCCACCCTGTACTTTCTCTGGGAAAATCTGAATTGCTACATGCTTCATACCTCTCCAGTGCACCCTTCTAATCATTCCTCGGTGTTCCAGTCCTCTGTACAGTATACAAGGTAATAATTACACAAAGGCCAAACACCCATCAGCTGAAAATGAGGCAGACCACAGTGTGCTCACAGGGAAGTATTACAAGTCATTACTAATGGAAGGAAACAAGGCATGCGGCTCTTAAAGCAGTATTAACCCCAAAAGCAAACATTTTATTATACTGCAACTTACTAATTCCTAGATGAGATGGCTGTGCTCATTTTCTTTTTAGGCTTTCTTCCTTCTAATTTCATCTGGCGATCCAGCAAGTAAGTCTGTCGTTTTTCAAAAGAACATGCTCTCCAGCAGAATGTAACAGTTACAGAGAGGAGACAAACCATTTAAAACTAACTGGGTTGCTTACAATGATTGGCTGTACTTTATGTAAAAACTATCCCAGGGGAAAAAAAAAAAAAAAGACTTTGCTGTAACTGCTTATAAAGCATTAGCTGGAGTTTGGCTTTAATTTGTTGTATATAATTGTATGGGCTTTAGCCGCTGTTGGCTGAAAACAGATCACAGGAACACAGAACAAAGTGAACTCCTGTGATCAATATAAGAAGTAGATCCTTCTCCGTTAGCTCTAAAGTGCTGCCTACATGTAAAACACAGGGCACTGAAAGTTCATTGTTTTACTGGATTGCACAGTTTAACAGCTTGACATGTTGGGTATCTATTTACTCGGTGCATCCTAATTTTTTTATGTTTTACAACAAATTAAGCAATATATTGCATTTGTGTACCCTAAAATGAACTTTAGTGTATTTGTTACCAAAATATGCACCAGATAGGACATTGTGCAAATATCATGTGAGAACTACCATCATGTTAAGAGAAAATGTCACTAGCACATCGAGGATCACCAATATGGGTCCAAAAATTTTAATGAACGATCACATAGTTACAGCAAGGCAACGTTTCGGAGTCTCGCAGGACCCCTTCATCGGGCATGCGACCATCACATGCCTGATGAAGGGGTCCTATGAGACTCCGAAACGTTGCTTTGCTGTAACTATGTGATCGTTCATTAAAACTTTTGGACCCATATTGGTGATCCTCGGTGTGCTGGTGACATTTTCCCTTGCCGATTCGGTTTGGTTCCAGCCGACAGTCGCTGCAGCACTCACTTATACACACCGCCATTTATAACGCAGGAACGTGTGCGTTTGGATTGTACACTACCACTATGTTAGTCTCCAGGGTGTCTGCTTTAAGTAAACAGAAAAGGGGTTTGAAGGAATCTTCAGGTCTAAAATTTTTTTTTTTTTTTAACACACACACACACACACACACACACACCCTGTGGACCTGCCGACATTTAAGACGGAGCAAACACTCCAGGCTGGTGTAAACTGATCCCATGCAGTGTAACAGCCCCTCTCATGCCATTTTATAAAAGACAGAAGGGGAGGAGGAAGACATTTACAGTTCTTATGTTGTGTGGGCTGTAAGGGATTATTAATATTCAGATTTTTATTTCAGTTGTAAAAGTATAACCTGTAACAGCGTATACCCAGAATTGGACGCGGTTCAACTATTTTGGTTTCAACCTCCATCTTGGCAAAGGGGTTAACTGTCCTGACAAATATATTTCTCCCTTATTCTGCCCCGCCCCCCCTCTGTGAGATGCACAGTGACATATGGCAGTATATGTGTGTGTTAGAAGTGTCCCAGCAGGGAGCCAGGAGGTGCCTCACTGTCCCAAGAAAGCTGTACCATTTCACACCTCAGAAGAGATAAGGCAAGCTTTCTCCAGAGTTGAGATTCCAGCCTCATTAAACTTAACTCAGAATAGGTGACAGAATCAGATAACCTTGGTTAAAACCATTTTTCCCCTATGTCTCATATCTTGGAATATGAGAGAGACATAAAAACCGAACATATCGTCAGATGGATGATGAGCAGGCGACCAGTTTGATGAGTCACTTGCCTTGTCCCGGACACACAGGAAAGCAGAAAAATAGATCTCGCAAAGCGTTCAATGTACACTTTCATAATTCATATCTAATCAATCCTCAGACTTGTCTGCATAATAATCTACCCGCAGGTGGAAAGACACTTGTGCATAGGAAAAGTCATGAGCCCAAATAGGAACTACACAAGATTTTGGGCCTAATTTAGGTCGACACCCAGACCTCCACGCCTACACGGGGTATTGGTCCATATATATATATCTTAGTTACATCCTTTTTCTGTAAATATTTTTATTGCACCCGTTTGACCTTTTAGTAATAACTCTTTCTTTCTGAAAGTGTTGAACTGTTTCTATAGCTCTGTATTGCAATTTATAAATCCCTGCCTCTAAAGAGAACGCTACTGTTTGCTTAACCCTTTGTATAACAGGCCTGTGTTATGACTGTTTTATACAGATGATTATCTCAATCATTATAGTGTTATAGCTGATAACGCCGAGTTTCCTCTTTCTCTGTACAAAAAGGAGGTGGTGGCAGTGTGAAGGGTTAATTGCGTATTTAACCTGACCCAGAAACAAATCGCCCAGGCTGCCGGTACATTGATTGTGGCCCATTAGCTGGAAAATCGTTGTGCAGGGTGCAGCTGGGTGTGGCATTGTTACGCACGTCACGTACGCGGTTTTAGATCGGCTAGTCCTGCGGTCACGAGTTTGGGTGAGAAGGTCTGGGGTCTGACACCGTGATCGTGACATAACCCATTAAGGGTTAAAAAAAAGAAAACCTTTATTCCATGACTTCTTTTGTGTCATGGAATTAGATAAAAAAAAAAAAAAAAAAAAAAACAACTGCAGTGACATCTCCCCACACACTTCATTGTGAAATTGCTGTATGTCTATTTTTACTTCAATGCATCTCATGGAAAGTGGATACATTATGAAGCCTCACTCAGCATGGTCTTATGTGCCAGTCCTACATAAAACAAGGGCAGGTTACTCATATGCTCAGTGTTAGCGGAATAATGTTACTTTTTTACAATCATCAATGCACAGAACAATGGAATATTCCTGGAATGAGTAATACACTGTAGATTACGGAACAATACCTGATCATAGTCATCATTAATCATAGAACAAGTGGGAAAAGTGTTAGGTATGAAATAAACATTATATTTATTCTTTAAAAGTATATGTCTGACAGGCAACCCACAGAGCTTTCACTGTATTCTTCATGTTCTGCAATTACCTGTCCAGTATTACCTACAAACATCTGTAAATATCAACATAAAGCCCTGATGAAGGGGGATTTGTGAGCCTCTGGAACATGTTGGATCCACTTTCTCACCTCTTGCTTGTGAAAAATAAAACCTTTACTTCTGCTAGGCTTGTGGTGCTCTCATCCTTTTATATACTCCTTAGACTGCTCCTAAAATCTCTAGGTTTACAGAGATTAGCTTCAAAAAACTGGATTTGTTGATTCTTAAACCAGCCATAGATGGATCGAATCTTGTCTTGTTCAGAAGGGACTAGGGACTCATGGTGGAAGGAAAGAAAAGTCACATAATCTGTGTCCTCCTTTACCTCTTGGTCCAAAGTCCTATCTACATGTCTTTGAGCATCCTTACACAAAAGAGAGCTAATTCTAAAACTCCGTCCTTCCTCCTTTCCATTATCCAACAGGTCAAAGACACTGAGAAAGGGGTTCCTGGAGTCCAGACAGAGAACATATACTTATCCCAGCCAAAAGGTAAAAACTCCAAAGCAGCAAAAGCATCTCCTGGCATAAAACGATGATCCACCCAGAAATCAAGCCCCAGTGGTCCACCCAAACGCTCCAGAAGCCTTCAGGCAATGAGTACAGATTTTTGTGCAAGACTTGAGTTCCTTCATTCAAAGTCTTTTTTTTTGCATTTTGGCATGTGGAAAGATGGCACTACAAGAAATGTGACATCCACCCCCATTACTATGCTACTACTTGACATTTTTAGAAGTTCTCTTCCGAGTTCAGACCCACTTTAGAATAAACACATGGCAGGGGTGATAACTAACATGTAGAACAGTGGTTTCCAAACTGTGACGCGGGGGTCAGATGTGGCCCTTTGCTTGCTTTTGTCCGTTCTTTGGGGCACTCTTTCTGCCATTTATTTGAGGACTTATTCCAACCACAGACAAAAAAAATTAGCCAGAACTACTGCCACTGACAAATGATAAAAGGAACTCTTCCTCCCTCCCTCCCACCGACCGACACCAGCGACGGGGGACTCTTCCTCCCTCCCACCGACGGGGGACTCTTCCTCCCTCCCACCGACGGGGGACTCTTCCTCCCTCCCACCGACGGGGGACTCTTCCTCCCTCCCACCGACGGGGGACTCTTCCTCCCTCCCACCGACGGGGGACTCTTCCTCCCTCCCACCGACGGGGGACTCTTCCTCCCTCCCACCGACGGGGGACTCTTCCTCCCTCCCACCGACGGGGGACTCTTCCTCCCTCCCACCGACGGGGGACTCTTCCTCCCTCCCACCGACGGGGGACTCTTCCTCCCTCCCACCGACACCAGCGACGGGGGACTCTTCCTCCCTCCCACCGACACCAGCGACGGGGGACTCTTCCTCCCTCCCACCGACACCAGCGACGGGGGACTCTTCCTCCCTCCCACCGACACCAGCGACGGGGGACTCTTCCTCCCTCCCACCGACACCAGCGACGGGGGACTCTTCCTCCCTCCCACCGACACCAGCGACGGGGGACTCTTCCTCCCTCCCACCGACACCAGCGACGGGGGACTCTTCCTCCCTCCCACCGACACCAGCGACGGGGGACTCTTCCTCCCTCCCACCGACACCAGCGACGGGGGACTCTTCCTCCCTCCCACCGACACCAGCGACGGGGGATTCTCCCTCCCACCGACACCAGTGACGGGGGACTCTTCCTCCCTCCCACCCACACCAGTGACGGGGTATTGTTTGCTCCAACATTTTCTACTCCTACCGGTCACAGTCCAGCCCCCCTAAAGAATGAAGGACAGTGAATTGGCCCTTTGAATGAAAAGTAATCACTGCTCAAGGTTGCTCTCCACCTGTATCACCTCCACCGCACACTAGCAGGTGCTAGTTCTATTTATTGCAGGCATCATAGTAAAGAAGAAAAATCTGGTTGCTCACACATCCGATTAAATCAAATTTATTTGGACATATTTAAAAAAAGACACTCCACAATGTACAAAAGAGGGAACATAGCACTCCAGCTAATAGCCATCATCCTGCCATCAGTGCTTAATCATAGCTTAAAATTGGCCCTTTGTTAAGAACAAGGGCGTCAAACTGGCGGCCCTCCAGCTGCTACCAAACTACAAGCCCCATGAGGCATTGCAAGATTGACAGTTACAAGCATGACTCCCAAAAGGTAGAGACATGGGACTTGTAGTTTCGCAACAGGTGGAGGGCCGCCAGTTTGACACCCCTGATTTAGAAGGTTTGAGACCCCTGGTTTAGGACAACCTTATGGAAGAAAATACTTGTTCTTGCGTCAGGAACCAGTAATGGGCTGCTGGGAAGAGTATCTTTATCCAGGAGAAATAAGGTATATACATCCATTTGCCACTTTGGAGAGCACAATATACATACTTGTTTCATCATTCTCTATAACAGCTGAGTGACAGAACAGGGGGGATGGTTGGGAAGGGGCATGAGAAACCGCTGAAACAAGAGCGCGACTTTGTAGTAGTTTTTGTTGCTCACTGTGCTCAGTGTGGTGATATGGCAGCTTAGATGGTACTGCGTGATGATGATGCAACTATACAAAATTCAGAAAACTTCAAGGAATTCCTGACTGTGTGCTGGGCATTGAAGCTGAACAGTGTCAGTTCCACTACCAGTGATATCACCACTACCAGGGTGCAGAATCACAAAAACCACTGGCACACAGGTAAGTCCATGGCCTCGTTCACACCATGTGCAGAGACATAAAAATGTTGTTTTCCATGTGCCCCGTTCACATCACAACACTGGTATCATGTGCAGATTTTTCTGCTCAGAAATATGCAACATGTATCAGCACAGGAAAAAAAAAAAAACACAAACATGCGACACCAACGCTGTGGTGTGAACACAGCACAAAGAAAAAAACAGATGTCTTTGTACACCCGCAGAGGCCTTTATGTTGTACATTTATGCACAGAAAAAAATAAAACCTCATGACACCAACATTATGGTGTTAACAGGGCACTTAGAAAACAACTGCATTCTGTGTGTGCTTGCAGAGACCTACCTTAGAAAAATACGTGTCTGCACATGGTGTGAACAAGCCCAAAATATTCTATGCAAGTCAAATCTGCACATCTTTTCCATAAGTTTTTATGAACATATAGTGTATAACTAGCAGAGGGACACGCCAACTGGACTATTCACAGCAAATTAAAAGAAGAAAAAACCCGAAAAAAAACCACAAAACACACGCAAACCTGCTCAGCGCTCCACCCAGTACAGAAGACTCCAGAAGTAGCACACTGTAATCTCCCCGTGAATTTGGCTAGATTTGCATAGAGCTGGCTGAAATTTTCGCCTCCTTCTTTCTTGGGCAAAGAGGAGAAGGAGAGGAGACAGAACGTCTGTGTAGTTCATTTACTGCAGAGTAAATATATATATTATATAATGTAAGGCTAAACGCTGTGGAAAATACCACTGCCAACAAATAGATGGAATCTAAATTTGGCCCACCTGGTCCATTACATAGGAGAGCTGCAATGCAAGAACTCCCACTGTAACTTCGTATGGGCTGCCAATTCAATAATGGCCTTGAGCATGGAGAGTAAATCTGTTTAGGACGAAACATAGAAAGGGAGGAACACTAAAGAACAAAAAAAAAAAAAAGTCTAAAAATCAATCCTTTTTTTCATTCAGTGAACATAACTGTAAAATAATCTGATTAACATTGTAGACAAATTCTTTTATGCCCAAACATGCTGTTGAAATATCTACAGCACTAACCATGGACATATACTATATTGCCAAATGTATTGGTCGGCCTGCCTTTACACGCACATGAACTTTAATGGCATCCCAGTCTTAGTCCGTAGGGTTCAATATTGAGTTGGCCCCGCCCTTTGCAGCTATAACAGCTTCAACTCTTCTGGGAAGGCCGTCCACAAGGTTTAGGAGGGTGTCTATGGGAAGGTTTGACCATTCTTCCAGAAGCACATTTGTGAGGTCAGGCACTGATGTCGGACAAGAAGGCCTGGCTCACAGTCTCCACTCTAATTCATCCCAAAGGTGTTCTATGGGGTTGAGGTCAGGACTCTGTGCAGGTCAGTCAAGTTCCTCCACCCCAAAATCACTCTTCCGTGTCTTTATGGAGCTTGCTTTGTGCACTGGTGAGCAGTCATGTTAAAACAGGAAGGGACCATCCCCAAACTGTTCCCACAAAGTTGGGAGCATGAAATTGTCCAAAATGTCTTGGTATGCCGACGCCTTAAGACTTCCTTTCACTGGAACTAGGGGGCTAAGCCCAACCCCTAAAAAACAACCCTACACTATAATCCCCCCTCCACCAAATTTTACACTTGGCACAATGCAGTCAGGCAGGTACCGTTCTCCTGGTAACTGCCTAACCCAGACACGTCCATCAGATTGCCAGACAGAGAAATGTGATTGGTCACTCTAGAGGACTCGTCTCCACTGCTCTAGAATCCAGTGGTGGCGTGCTTTACACCACGGCATCCGACGCTTTGTATTGCACTGGGTGATGTAAGGTTTGGATGTAGGTGCTCGGCCATGGAAACCCATTCCATGAAGCTCTCTATGCACTGTTGTTGTGCTAATCTGAAGACCACACAAAGTTTGGAGGTCTTTAGCTATTGACTCTGCAGACAGTTGGCGACTTTTGCGCACTGTGCGCTTCAGCATGTGTTGACCCCGATCTGTCATTTTACGTGGCCTACCACTTCATGGCTGAGTTGCTGCTGTACCCAGTTGCTTCCACTTTGTTATAATACCAATAACAGGTGACCGTGGAATATTTAGTAGCCAGGAAATGTCACAGATGGACTTATTGCACAGGTGGCAACATATCACGGTACCATGCTTGGAGTCACTGAGCTCCTGAGAGCGACCCATTCTTTCGCAAATATTTGTAGAAGCAGTCTGCATGCCTAGGTGTTTGATTTTATACACCTGTGGCCATGGAGGTGATTGGAACAGCTGAATCCAATGATTTGGAGGGGGGGGCAACACTTTTGGCAATATAATGTACCAACAAGACCCCGGCACATGCTACCAGGTATGCTGCTAGGTGCCTCAAAGTCTAGTGACACCCAGGCTTCCAAGAAACACCAAATGGTACAGCAGCCATGCTTAACCAGGGTTCCTGTAAAGCACGGGTGTCATACTCCGTTTCATCGGAGGCCATAATCAGTAGTATGGTTGCCTTCAAAAGGCCGGTTGTATCTGGGTTTTGCTTGTACAGAGTGTAGGGTTCAGGACTGTGTTTTGTACAGAGTGCAGGGTTTAGCGGTGTGTTACATAAAGAGTGCAGAGTTTTGGAGTATGCTACATACAGAGTGCAGAGTTCAGGGTTGCGCTACATACAGAGTGCAGAGTTCAGGGTTGCGCTACATACAGAGTGCAGGGTTTAGGGGTGCGCTAAATATAGAGTTCAGGAGTGTGTTACATACAGAGTGCAGAGTTCAGGAGTGTGTTACATACAGAGTGCAGAGTTCAGGAGTGTGTTACATACAGAGTGCAGAGTTCAGGAGTGTGTTACATACAGAGTGCAGAGTTCAGGAGTGTGTTACATACAGAGTGCAGAGTTCAGGAGTGTGTTACATACAGAGTGCAGAGTTCAGGAGTGTGTTACATACAGAGTGCAGAGTTCAGGAGTGTGTTACAGAGTGCAGCGTTCAGGGATGCACTGTGCACACAGTGCAGGGTTTAGGGTGCCTCTCCTGGCAGGGAGATCATTCTCTCTCTCTGGAGATCTGTCCCCTCCATCAGGCTGTGACAGAGTCTTTAACATCTGGGAACTGCTGAGTGTAAAGCTGTCCATTGTAAAAGAGGGCTTCTGTGTTTACAAGTGACAGCGGGGAACGGAAGGCAAGAGCCATATACGGCAGAATAATGTTCTGCTACGTTGCAGCTAAAAAACTGGGTCTGAGGGCCACATGACAAGACCTGATGGGCCATGTGTTTGACGTACAGTATGTGCTCTAGAGGTTGTTGTTAGGGGTTCCTTGAGCTAGCGTTGACGAACCTTCCCATCTGATGGGGCTTGCATAGTTCCAGGGCCAACGCTACGTGGCAAAGTCAGCAGCTTGACATCAATTACCTTCTTAGCGGTCTAAGAATTTGCCTTATTGCTACAGACCACCAATGAAGTTGGACGCTTTCCTATTGACCCTCTCCCTCCCAATGAATTGGTTTTAGAAAGGGTTCCCAAAAACCTGAAATTTTAGGGGTTCATCCAGGTTAAAAAGGTTGAGAAAGGCTTTGTTACCTTGACAGGTAACTTAACAGTACCTTTTAGGTAAGGAACACCAGTCATCTCATCTCCAAGTCATCTCCAAGATACGCCCGTCCTTAACCTCGGAAACTACTAAGCAACTTATTCACTCCCTGGTTATCTCTTGCCTTGACTATTGTAACTCCCTCCTCACTGGCCTACCTCATCGCAGGCTATCACTTCTTCAGTCTAACATGAATGCTGCTGCCGGACTCATCCACCTCACTAACCATTCCGTATCTGCCATCCCTCTCTGCCAATCCCTCCATTGGCTTCCCATTGCCCAATGGATAAAATTCAAAAAAACATTAACAAGTAACAAAGCCATTTATAACTCCTCCCCAAATTTCATCACCAATCTTGTCTCCAAATATCACCCAAACCATACTCTCAGCTCCTCGTACGACCTCCTGCTCTTTAGCTCCCTCGTCTCTTCCTCCCATGCTCATCTCCAGGACTTTTCCAGAGCTTCCCCCATCCTCTGGAACTCTCTACCCCAATTTATCAGACTATCGCCTACTCTGCTCACTTTTAGGCGATCTCAGAAACCCTATCTCTTCAGGGAAGCCTATCCTGCCCTCAGCTAATAATGGAATCTTCTACTCTTCCTACCAGTCCATTCCCCACAGTTGCTACCTTTTGTACCACTAGCCCCTCCCTATTAGATTGCAAGCTCCAAGGAGCTCCTAACCCTCTTGCATTGAACTGTATTGTTGCGGAATGGTCTCCCGTTATATTGTAAAGCGCTGAGCAAACTGTTGGCGCTATATAAATCTTGTATTATAATAATAAATAATCTCTTTAGATGTCACTGACCACAAACATAAGGGAGAACCCCTGGTGAGAAGGGAGGTTCCACAAATGGAGAAGCAACTACATGGTAATGGTCTTTAGTGTCAGAGCCATCAGGAAGGAAGCCTGCGGGATGGAGGAATAAGACAAATAGTCCTCTTTATTAGAGTCCCCCAGGACTAAGCAAACATTCTATCCTGTATACACAGGAAGCCTCCACTTTTCATTGTTTTAGGTTGTGTCCACTTTAGGATAACATTCCAGAAAGACAATTGTATCAGAAGATCCGACAAGGACTTTCCTATCGGAAACTAAACACTGCAGAATACATATGCATGTCTTTTATTCACATGGTGTTCTGATTCTGAATATCTCTCTGACCCACAGAAGCCAAACGTATTTTGGTTGAGCACTCAAACACTTGTCTCTTTAAAAGTACAGCTGTTAACGTGATGTCTCTGACACCCCATATAAAAATAGCTACCTTTCATGTATTGCAATGTTGGACTACCCCTTTAACGGACAAGATGATAATGAGTCATGGCAAGAGGCATCAGATCAGTTACATACCCCACCCTGGCTCCAGAGTAGGGGGGCATAGAATTCGCTAGTGTACCTAACGCATGTCACAGTCTCTTCCAGCAGCTCAGCACCCAGCTTGCTGCATGTATAAATATTCCGTTCATGATCCCAGCCCCCGCACTGGGAGTGCTGGAGGCACCGTGCCAAAAGGGGAAGGGTCTGCCCTTATGACATCAGCCTGTTCCATGGCTAAAGCCACATAGGGGCACGCGATTACCATTAATCAGTGTCAGCCTCTGGCTTACTGGCTCTTGAACTTTCTGTAGCCTAGGAACAGCAGATGATCACTGCCCAGCTTATACAAATACCGGCAGATTCCAGCTTCTATGTACTTCAGGCAGCTACAAAATTCCTACAAAACATTGTACAAGCAAATTAGATTTGATCTAGACTCGTCCGACCTGCAGATATCTGAGGTATGGGATTATTAGAATTATTACCTGCCCCTGAAGGACTGCTGATCCCAAAATTAATTCTTTTAAAAAAGGACAATAGGAAAAAAAAAAAAAAATCACACAACCTATAGTTGTTATAATGTATCACCATAATATATAAACGTGTATCTAAACCCAAAAACAAAAATGTAATACATTGCAGCTTAGCTATTCTTAGATGAGGTGGCTGCCTTCATTTTTATTTTTTCAGGCTTTTCTCCTTTACATCTACCTGCTGATCCTGCCAGTAACACATTTCCTGTCTTAGGGTACACGTGTCAAACAAAAGGCCTGCCTAATCCGGCCTGTCAGGCCATTTCATGTGGACCCCACACCTTCTTCAGCTGCAAGGCACTCCTGGTCTCAGGCACTCCTGGTCTCAGGCACTCCTGGTCTCAGGCACTCCTGGTCTCAGGCACTCCTGGTCTCAGGCACTCCTGGTCTCAGGCACTCCTGGTCTCAGGCACTCCTGGTCTCAGGCACTCCTGGTCTCAGGCACTCCTGGTCTCAGGCACTCCTGGTCTCAGGCACTCCTGGTCTCAGGCACTCCTGGTCTCAGGCACTCCTGGTCTCAGGCACTCCTGGTCTCAGGCACTCCTGGTCTCAGGCACTCCTGGTCTCAGGCACTCCTGGTCTCAGGCACTCCTGGTCTCAGGCACTCCTGGTCTCAGGCACTCCTGGTCTCAGGCACTCCTGGTCTCAGGCACTCCTGGTCTCAGGCACTCCTGGTCTCAGGCACTCCTGGTCTCAGGCACTCCTGGTCTCAGGCACTCCTGGTCTCAGGCACTCCTGGTCTCAGGCACTCCTGGTCTCAGGCACTCCTGGTCTCAGGCACTCCTGGTCTCAGGCACTCCTGGTCTCAGGCACTCCTGGTCTCAGGCACTCCTGGTCTCAGGCACTCCTGGTCTCAGGCACTCCTGGTCTCAGGCACCCCTGGTCTCAGGCACCCCTGGTCTCAGGCACCCCTGGTCTCAGGCACCCCTGGTCTCAGGCACCCCTGGTCTCAGGCACCCCTGGTCTCAGGCACCCCTGGTCTCAGGCACCCCTGGTCTCAGGCACCCCTGGTCTCAGCAGTCGGCAGCAAAGAGGACAGAGCTCCTCCTCCAGATCCTGCACTTCTCTGTGCAGCCATGAAGAGGCTAGTTCCCTTAACGCCTGCCAATGGTGTGCTGGGGTTATTTCTATATGGACTTTGAGAGCGCTATCCATCTGTCACATCACTGAAGCATCTAGACATTAAAGTCGGCTGTAAGAAGTGCACTGACCTTATAAATATAATAAGGAAGGATAAAAGCACATTGTAGCTCATGTTTTACTGCAATAAATGGGTTAGCAGCATACCTTAACGCAGAGATGCACAGAATGTGTGTTTATTATATGAAATTTTAAAAAAATTATATATGTGTTTTGTGTCAAGGTCATCATCTACCATCTCTTCACCATCAGCCTTGCCAAGGGATGAGTCACACCTGTTTCAACAGACAACTTGAAACTGGTTGGGGAAAAAAAAATAAATCTCAGCAACAAATGTCAAAACCATGTGCTTAATTTACAGCTTGGGCAACTCCTCCGCTGCCTGGCTAGTAATCCTTGAATTTGCTAAAGTCTGCTAATGGTCACAGAGAATTCCAATACAAAACATGACTTCCATTGGGGATAAATTGCAAGATTTAGGGCTCATGTACACTGCAGCTGATAAACGCACGTTTAGGAGCTTTTCTGCGTTTTTTCAGCAGCCCCTGAACTCTCCCTAATGTTTTTCTATCTGTCCATGTACACATCGTCGTTTACAGTCATTTTTTTGAACGCAGAAAACTTGCGTTCAGCAGTAGATTTTATCAGCGTTTCAAACACAAAACGCGTGTAAACGCGGCTAACCACGTTTATAGGCGTTTGCGCTTGAACTTTTTTTTTTTTTTTTTTTTTTTTTTTTAACGCTTCCATTTCCAGATGATGTCCAGAGCCTTTTTTTCCATCTTGAAAAATGCAAAGTGTTTTCCCGGTACTCACATGGACCTGGTACACCATACTTTGAGATTTTGGATGAAAAAAAATATGTTAGACACGGCTGCAATAATTATTGCACAGAAATGAGCTGAAACCATCCAAACACCACAAAAAAAATAAAAATCTAATCTCAACAAATACTGCGCTCTCTATCGATCTCTTTCGATCAAAATGTCTGAAATAGTTAATTTTTTTTTACTGTTTTTCGGTGCATTCTGGGCATTTTGGAAGGTCTCCTGAGGTTATCTTAAAAAACGCTTCTAAATTGCAAACACGCATAAACGCGGTATGCAAACGCGGCTAAACAGACGTTTTTTAATCTGTTTTCCAGCAGTCAGTTTCCATCGTTCAGAAGTGTCCCGTGTACATGGAGCCTTAATATAACGAAGGATAAAAGCACATTGTAGCTCATGTGTTCCTGCAATAAATGGGTTAGCAGCATACCTGAACGCAGAGATGCACAGAATGTGTGCGTTTATATTACATGAAATTAAAAAAAATTATATATGTGTTTTGTGCCAAGGTCATCATCTACCATCTCTTCACCATCAGCCTTGCCAAGGGATGAGTCACTAAACGCAAATGAAAAAACAAAAAGAGGGCGCACCGGCCTAGTGCATTATCGTTTAAAAATATTTATTGAAATAATAAAAAAGTAGTTATCATACTCACAATGGACATATAAAACATAGGCATATCACA
This sequence comes from Staurois parvus, assembly GCF_062004578.1. Lineage (NCBI taxonomy): Eukaryota > Metazoa > Chordata > Amphibia > Anura > Ranidae > Staurois > Staurois parvus. Next base: position 111,160 of record NW_028320598.1, read on the forward strand.
ATGAGCAAAGGTGTTCAATCCATATAGCATCTGAGTCCACAACGATGGAACCCTGGATGACAAACTGCCTGACACGTTTCGAGGACTCAGCCTCTTCCTCAGAGCCAACCTGGACTCAGATGTTATATGGATTGAACACATTTGTTCATTGTGAAATGCAGCACAGTGGCTAAATGGTTAGCACTTCCGCCTGGCAGTACTAGGGTTGTTGGTTCGAATCCCAGGCATGGCACCTCCTGCCTGGAGTTTGCATGTTCTCCCTGTGCCTGCATGGGTTTCCTCTGGGTACTCCGGTTTCCTCCCACCCTCCAAAGACATGCTGGTAGGTGAATTGGATCCTGTCTAAATTGGCCCTAATATGTGTATGTATGAATGTGAGTTAGGGACCTTAGATTGTACACCCCTTGAGGGTTAGGGACTGATGTGAATGTACAATATATATGTAAAGCGCTGCGTAAATTGACGGCGCTATACAAGTACCTGAAATAAATATGCCTATGTTTTATATGTCCATTGTGAGTATGATACCTACTTTTTTATTCTTTCAATAAATATTTTTAAACGATAATGCACTAGGCCGGTGCGCTGTCTTTTTGTTCATGTACATTTAGTGACTTTGAACAACCCCGATGCGTTGAGGGCAGCAAGCAGTGCATATTCCAGAACATTGACATTCTAGCCTCTGCCGAGTCCATCCCCAGTGCTGGAGTAAAGAATTTGCTGTGTTTGAAGGGATGAGTCACACCTGTTTCAATAGACAACTTGAAAATGGTTGGGGAGAAAAAAAAAAATCCGCAACAAATGTCAAAACCATGTGCTTAATTTACAGCTTGGGTAACTCCTGCGCTGCCTGGCTAGTAATCCGTGGATTTGCTAAAAAGTCTGCTAATGGTCACAGAGAATTCCTATAGAAAACATGACTTCCATTGGGGATAAATTGCAAGATTTAGGGCTCATGTACACTGCAGCTGATAAACTCACGTTTAGGAGCTGTTCTGCATTTTTTTCAGCAGCCCCTGAACTCTCCCTAATGTTTTCCTATGTGTCCATGTACACATCGTCCTTTACAAGCAGTTAAGTTTACAGTCGTTTTTTTTGAACGCAGAAAACTTGCATTCAGCAGCATTAACTCCTGCGCTGCCTGGCTAGTAATCCTTGGATTTGCTAAAAAGTCTGCAAATGGTCACAGAGAATTCCTATAGAAAACATGACTTCCATCGGGGATAAATTGCAAGATTAAAACAGTAAGAAAACAATTGGAACATGTTCTCTTTAAAGTCAATGTAGAAGGGAGGACAGACACGGCATTAATACTGACCGTTCACTGGAGCAGAATAATAGGCGAAAGGTGACTGCACATGAACACCGGCTGAGCCAAACTTGGCCGCCACACTTGCACTTTGCATATGTTGCTGCAATGGACCGAGCTCATTCCCACCCTATAGACTGAGCTCCCTCCAGGCAAGAAAGGCAATATTAACCATAGCACACACACAGAAGAGGGCACTCAGCACTGTCAATACTAAAGGTCAGGCTAAATTTTCACTGAAGAGAAAGCTTTTACCCCCCCTCTGTGTGGTTCGGCAAATAATGCGCACTGCACTTCTGATCCCACGACAGTCTAAATGGATGTTACGGATAAATACGGCTTGAGGAACATATGTAGCTACATCAAGAAGCACAAATTCTACTCTCCTCCAGCTTTCACTGGTGGTAATGTGACCATTAATGTAAAAGGTTATCACTAACTGGGTTTTTTTTTTTACTATTGGGTTGTCTATGTCAGCCTCTCTCAACGGTTTACCCTAGAGCAGGGGTGTCAAATTCAATTTCATCATGGGCGCATCAGCATTATGGTTGCCCTCAAAAGGGCTGGTTGTTTCTGTAAGACTGGATGTCCAGAGAACCCCCCCCCCCCCTTTACATCAGATGTCATGACCCCTCCACCATCAGATGTTAAGGGGCCCAATCCTCCCTTACATCACAATGCACTTACATTGTGCTGCTGCCAGGCAGAAGCTGGAGGCAGAGCTAGGAAGCAGAAAGTGCAGGGTCTGGAGGAGGACCAGAGGAGGGCTGAAGTCAGCTGAATGCTGAGACCAGGGGAGGTGGAGAGATGGGGTGCTGTGGCAGTACAGAGAGGTGCAGAATCTGTAGGAGGAGTTCTGTTCTCTCTGCTGCCAACTGCTGAGACAAGGTGGAGATGGAGACATGTGAGGGTCACATGCCTTGTGTTTGACACACATGCTCTACAGCAGGGGTCTCCAAACTTTCTAAACAAAAGGGCCAGTTTACTGTTCTTCAGACTTTAGGGGGGACCAGAGTGGCCAGTGGGAACAAAAAGGCCCCAGTGTCAGTTGGAGTAAACAATGTCTCAGGCTTGGAGAAGGAATAATGCCCCATAATTGATATTCGCGGGAGGAATAGTGCCCCATCATTAGTGTTAGTGGGAGGAATAGTGCCCCATCATTAGTGTTAGTGGGAGGAATAGTGCCCCATCATTGGTATTAGTGGGAGGAATAGTGCCCCGTCATTGGTGTCAGTGGGAGGAATAGTGCCCCATCATTGGTGTCAGTGGGAGGAATAGTGCCCCGTCATTGGTATCAGTGGGAGGAATAGTGCCCCATCATTGGTGTCAGTGGGAGGAATAGTGCCCCATCATTGGTGTCAGTGGGAGGAATAGTGCCCCATCATTGGTGTCAGTGGAAGGAATAGTGCCCCATCATTGGTGTCAGTGGGAGGAATAGTGCCCCATCATTGGTGTCAGTGGGAGGAATAGTGCCCCATCATTAGTGTCAGTGGGAGGAATAGTGCCCCATCATTAGTGTCAGTGGGAGGAATAGTGCCCCATCATTAGTGTCAGTGGGAGGAATAGTGCCCCATCATTGGTATTAGTGAGAGGAATAGTGCCCCATCATTGGTATCACTAGAGGCAATAGGGCCTAATTGTTTATATCAGTGGGGGGGAATTATGCCCAATTGCTGGTGTTGTGGGAGGAATGATACCAATTACTGGTGTTATTGGAAGGAAAAATGCCCCATTTTTGGTGTTAGTGAGAGAAATGGCTCCCCACTGTTGATGTCAATGGAAGGAATGGTGCCTCCTTGTTCGTGTTAATGGGAGGAATAGTGCCCCAAGGGCTGGAAAAAGGCAAGCAAAGCGCATTCAGCCCACGGGCAACAGTTTGGAGACCTCCGCTCTACAGGAACCCTTATAAATTTTCAAGTCTCGGGAACCCCTCCAACAATTAATTCTGCAGGTGTAAGTGGCAAGAATGCCTTCCTTACATTAGTGGTCACACATTACATTGGTGGTCAGGATGAAAGCCTAAGACTAGGTTCTCACACATGCGGTTCAGCGAGCCGCATTTTGCATGGGCATGGCAGCCTATTCATCTGAATGGGTTGCCGTGCCTCCTAAAACACAAGGGAAAAGGTCCCTGCAGCATTTCAGAAATCGCCGACCACACGGGAACTGCAAGTGCAGCGCGGATCCCAGTACAGAAGCAATTTCCAGTGTGTTTAGAGTGCATCCAGTGCATTTATCTGTGTGGGTGATAGTGGCTACGGGAACAGATGCAAACCCGCAGCGGGAACCACAAGCACAGATGTGAACCTAGCCTAAAAGCTAGAGATCATTGGTGTCGTGCTGCTGTTGATAAGCCCATAACTACGTAGACATCATCATATGGGAGGTCAAACAGCCACAATTCAAGGAACCCCCTAGCAACTTCTGAAGAAACCCTGGTTGAGAATTGCTGGATATGGAAAGGAAGCTTGAGGAGAAGGAAAGGAATGACAGTACTTGAGGGCAGCTTAATACATTTTGCTCCTGACTCTTGAACTTCAGACGAACAGCTACTGTATATACAAAGCTAAAATACATACTGTACATATAGGTAAACTATCTTGCCTACATAAATATTGGCAACTCTCTTCAGCTATACTTCTGATCCATGCAACCACTCAAGCAGATTAGTGACCTCCATTGATGTTCGCAGTACATTGTGGTAGAGAACATGCTCCCAGCCTGCTGAATAGCAATGAAGGACAGCAACACAATGATGTCATTGCTGTGCTCTTCATACCTGTAAGCAGGTTCCTCAAGTTCAGCCGTACAAACCCAGCAGTATTGTAGAGAGACATGGCCAATATACTGTAAAAACCCACATTCAGGTAAGTTTACTAGATGTATTAAAATGGTTGGAATTCAGCAAATTGCTGAACAAGGTATACCTGGATTCTGTAGGCTATACAAGGCTCATAAAAGGTGGCTCTAGTAGCCCATCTATAAAGTTTTGGTAGGATATTCACCTAAAACTGCAAAAGTCTAAAACCCACTGTGGCAGGAATGATGTAGTTAGACAATTACTTCTAAACAAATGAGGCTGCAAAAGTTTGTTTCATTTTATCCCCAGAGGAGTTTGTTCAACTATTTTTAGTTTGTCATCAAAAGCTCCAATTAATGCGGTTATTCATTAAAAAAAAAGATAATTTAAAAATGAAAAAAAAAGTACCCATGTTTGTCTATATTACTTACCTATAAAGCCTTGTACAGCGCACCACTAGGAGAGAATCAGTCTTTGCTGCATTGCCCAAGGCTGTAAGTAACACTGGGAGCTTCCAGACAGGAGTGAGTAGGACAGCCATTTTTAGCCTGGGTTCTGTTGAGCCTTAGGGTTTCTTCAGAGATTCTCAGGGGTTCCTTGTGCTACGGAGGATAGTTTTCCAACCTGACAGTGCCTGTATAGTTCTGGTACTGACAACACACAACAAGGATACTACTCTGACCACCAAAGTAACAGGCCATTACTTTCCACTAATCACCTATGCAAGGGGGCACCTCTCCTACTGACCAATGGACGTGAGCACCTCTCCTACTGACCACCAATGTAACAGGGTAAGGGGGCACCTCTCCTACTGACCACCAATGTAAGTGAGCCCCTCTCCTACTGACCACCAATGTAAGTGAGCCCCTCTCCTACTGACCACCAATGTAACAGGGTAAGGGGGCACCTCTCCTACTGACCACCAATGTAACAGGGTAAGGGGGCACCTCTCCTACTGACCACCAATGGACATGAGCCCCTCTCCTACTGACCATCAATGTAAGGGGGTAATGGGGCACCTCTCCTACTGACCTGCCAATGTAAGGGGGCACCTCTCCTACTGACCTGCCAATGTAAGGGAGCACCTCTCCTACTGACCCCCAATGTAAGGGGGCACCTCTCCTACTGACCCCCAATGTAAGGGGGCACCTCTCCTACTGACCCCCAATGTAAGGGGGCACCTCTCCTACTGACCCCCAATGTAAGGGGGCACCTCTCCTACTGACCCCCAATGTAAGGGGGCACCTCTCCTACTGACCCCCAATGTAAGGGGGCACCTCTCCTACTGACCCCCAATGTAAGGGGGCACCTCTCCTACTGACCCCCAATGTAAGGGGGCACCTCTCCTACTGACCCCCAATGTAAGGGGGCACCTCTCCTACTGACCCCCAATGTAAGGGGGCACCTCTCCTACTGACCCCCAATGTAAGGGGGCACCTCTCCTACTGACCCCCAATGTAAGGGGGCACCTCTCCTACTGACCACCAACATTCAATGTATGATAAGCAGTTTCCAACGGATGACCACCAATGAAGAGGTTATTTCTCCACTGACCACCGATATAAAAGCATTATAATATTTCCTATCTGCACTTTTTTTCACTATTTTCATTTTGTTGTATAATGAGTACTGTAATGTTTCATAAAAGGGGGGGTTAATGTAATTGTAAAGCTTAAAGTGGTTCTAAAGCATTTAGATTTTTTACCTTAATGCATTCTATGCATCATGGTAAAAGCCTGCGTCACAGACTCGCGCCCCTTATACTTACCTGAGCATCATCGCGATCCAGCGCTGTGCTAGAGAGCTGCGGCTCTCCTGACTTTGTCCCTCCTCACTAGGCAGATCGATAGCAGCAGGAGCCATTGGCTCTCACTCCTGTCAATCAATTCCAGTGGCGAGGGAGCTGGGGGTGGGGCCGAGTCCCACCGTCAGAGTCAATGGATGCAGCAGTGGGGCTCAGGATTGAGACCACACGAGTGCCCCCATGGGAATTTGCTTCCTATCGGGGACACCAGCAAAAGGGGAGGAGCCAGAAGCACCAGTGGGGGACCCAAGAAGGGGAGGATCAGGGCCTCTCTGTGCAATTATATAGCACTGAGCAGGTAAGTATAGACATGTTTGTTATTATTAAAAAAATAAAATTCCTTTACAACCACCTTTAAAATATTTTAATTAAAATAAACATGTTATACTTACCAGCTCTGTGGATTGGTATTGCAGAGAGTAGCCCCGAACTTTCTCTTTTCGGACCCCCTGCTGCAGCTGTAGGCTCTTTTTTTTTTTTTTTTTTTTTTTTTTTTTTAGAGTACCAACATAGAAAGCCACTTCCTATACAGGCGCACCTATGGTCTTGAACCTGAGCCATGTCCATTGACACACAGCACGACTTGCCCCGCCCCCCACTAGGTCCTCACAGGATTTGATCGACAGCAGCAGGATCCAATGGCTTTCACTGCTCTCAATGAGTACTGCGAGGAGAGGAAGCGCTGCTGCACTGGAGCACAGCGCTGGATCGAGAGAGTACTCCGGCAAATACTTGAGGTCAGGGGACGATATAACCAATGGGACATTTTTTTTTACCCTAATGCAGGGAATGCATTAAGGTAATGAACTGCCCATAAAACCACTTTAAAAAAAAGGATACGATCTGAATTTCAAAATTACTTATGCCTTTATTATCATGTCTACATTTTCCAATCACTCTAATACAGTGGTCTGCAAACTGCAGCCCCTGAGCCAGTTGTGGCCCTTTGCTTGCCTCTCTTTGGCCCTTGGGGCATTATTCCTCCCACTGACACCAATGATAAGGCATCAGTCCTCCCACTGACACCTACGACGGGGCACTATTCCTCCCACTGACACCTACGACGGGGCACTATTCCTCCCACTGACACCTACGACGGGGCACTATTCCTCCCACTGACACCTACGACGGGGCACTATTCCTCCCACTGACACCTACGACGGGGCACTATTCCTCCCACTGACACCTACGACGGGGCACTATTCCTCCCACTGACACCTACGACGGGGCACTATTCCTCCCACTGACACCTACGACGGGGCACTATTCCTCCCACTGACACCTACGACGGGGCACGATTCCTCCCACTGACACCTACGACGGGGCACTATTCCTCCCACTGACACCTACGACGGGGCACTATTCCTCCCACTGACACCTATGACGGGGCACGATTCCTCCCACTGACATCTTTGATGGGGCACGATTCCTCCCACTGACACCTACGACGGGGCACTATTCCTCCCACTGACACCTATGACGGGGCACGATTCCTCCCACTGACATCTTTGATGGGGCACGATTCCTCCCACTGACGTCAGTGGGAGGAGTCGTGCCCCATCAAAGATGTCAGTGGGAGGAATAGTGCCCCATCATAGGTGTCAGTGGGAGGAATAGTGCCCATCATAGATATCTATGATGGGCACTATTCCTCCCACTGACATCTATGATGGGCACTATTCCTCCCACTGACATCTATGATGGGCACTATTCCTCCCACTGACATCTATGATGGGGCACTATTCCTCCCACTGACATCTATGATGGGCACTATTCCTCCCACTGACATCTATGATGGGCACTATTCCTCCCACTGACATCTATGATGGGCACTATTCCTCCCACTGACACCAAAGATAAGGCATCATTCTTCCAATAGGCACGAATAATGGGGCACTATTCCTCCCACTGACACCGATGTAGCTGTAGATCTAATCTACCAATCACGTTACTATATTAAGAGCTGCAGCAATAACTTTTAGTAGGGCTTCCATTGGACCAATAGAAGATTTCAAGGTTTCCTCAATGAAGTGTGCAGGAGTAGAGTGATGACCTCTCTTTGTCCAGTCAATAGGCTGGGGAGGGTTATTGACCAGAGGTAATAACGAAATACAATGGGGGGGGGGGGGGGGGGGCGGGCAGGACCCTATGCCGTCTTGGGAGAGGAATATCCAAAACACAAGACTGGCTGGACATAGTTAATTACATTAATTACTATATTTTTCCTAATGGTGACAATAGTAAACCATGTTCGATTGTAATTTCCATCTAAACCCCTCTGTGAAAGGGTGACAATACAGACACAACTGAAGACAGACAAAACAATGTCACCCCATGCCAAGAAGTTTCTAAACAAAGACCTTTCTGGCAGGATAACCAGTATGATATTTTTATGAAAGCTACATATTTGAAAGATGAAAATGACTTTTGACATGGCATTAGCACGGTAAAGTTTACATAGAATTTTAGCAAATGGATTTACGTTTATTTTGATTTCTGCGTATGCTTCAATGGAGCAGTGGCTGGTGCCAACAGTGAAACGGTACCATATGAAGAGTTAAGGGCTCATGTACACTGCAGCTGATGAACGTCAGTTTTCTGCGTTTTTTACAGCAGCCCCTCATGTTTTACTAGGTGTCCATGTACACATCTTCGTTTACAGGCAGTTGAGTTTTTTTTTGAACGCACCAAACTTGCGTTCAGGAGATATTCAGGAGTTATTAGCATTTCAAACGCGAAAGGCATGTAAACGCGGTTAACCACGTTTACAAGCATTTGCGCTTACAAGTGTTTAACTGTTCCATATCCAAATGCTGTCCAGAGTCATTTTTCATCATCAGAAATGCATGCAAAGAGTTTTCCACATATTCAAATGGACCTAGCACACAAGTGCAGTCAGTTCCAGGTTTTGCGTGAAGGAAAAAAAATGGTAGTGCGTGCCGCATGATTCTCATGATGGGATCCATAGTGAATACAACCAGAAAAGAAAGGTCACCTCAACACATACTGCTCTCTCTGCTTCTGCTCTCTCTATTTCTCTCAAAATGTCTGAAGTAGTTCATTTTTTACTGTTTTTCAGTACATTCGGGAAGGTCTCCTGATGTTATCTTTAAAAACACTTCTGAAAACGCAAACGCGCATTAACGTGCATTATGAAAACGTGGCTAAACGGACGTGTTTTAACCTACATTTTCCAGCAGTTTCCATCATTCAGAAGTGTTTTCCAAATGTCCCGTGTACATGGGGCCTAAAACAAGTAGAATCCGAGAGCTGCTGGTTTCTGGCACACCTTACATATATAAAAGTTGAACACTCAGTCACGTGAAGGACGTGAACTGGGACAATACAGTGTGATAAGTGTTGGAAAACTGCTGTATTCTCCAATAAGAACCATCCCAGTCCTAGTCAGTCCGTGGAATAGGTGTGGCACAGCTGCAGTGATGAAACTGAAAGCGTGACTGTACATACGATCCTTTCTTGGATTTAAACCAGATTGTCACTATAGCAACTACCTGTCATACGACAACTGAACACATACCTATACACCGCGTTCCGGAAGATCTGACAGGCGTACTTGTAATTATATATTGCTGGCAAGGCTGTCAGAGTGCGATACGCCTCTAGGTACCACATTTATTATCTTTAGGCTGCAAATCCAAAGCAGGAACTGCCGTGCTACTCCAGCAACAAGAGGCAGCTCTGCATTATGGAGGGTTTAAAGGGTTACCTATTAAGGAACAAAACACCATTCTAACGAAGCAGGATGTAGTAAAATGAGAAGCAATTTAAAATGGCTAAACATAATTAATGCTATTGTTAAAAGCAATATATGACTAGAATAAACCTTTAAAAAGGGGTAGTAAAGGAAAATTCCGATCCCTGCAAGTTAACGTCATATTGTGCTAGAATGTATCATACAATTAGTACATTATGAAAGACTTGCCTTAAAGTGTTACTAAACCCAGGACCCTGCACCCGCCATATCCGCTCTCCCCGGGCCCTGCACCCGCCATATACGCTCTCCCCGGGCCCGGCACACGCCATATCCGCTCTCCCAGGGCCCGGCACACGCCATATCCGCTCTCCCCGGACCCGGCACCCGCCATATCCGGTCTCCCCGGACCCGGCACACGCCATATCCGGTCTCCCCGGACCCGGCACACGCCATATCCGGTCTCCCCGGACCCGGCACACGCCATATCCGGTCTCCCCGGACCCGGCACACGCCATATCCGGTCTCCCCGGACCCGGCACACGCCATATCCGGTCTCCCCGGACCCGGCACACGCCATATCCGGTCTCCCCGGACCCGGCACACGCCATATCCGGTCTCCCCGGACCCGGCATTCACTATATCCGGTCTCCCCGGACCCGGCATTCACTATATCCGGTCTCCCCGGACCCGGCACTCACTATATCCGGTCTCCCCGGACCCTGCACTCACTATATCCGGTCTCCCCGGACCCTGCATTCACTATATCCAGTCTCCTACAGTACACACAACATGGAAATACATTTACCTTAGTAAATATATACTGACTGTCCTATGAGGCTGCATAACCCCTGACCCTCTGTCTGCCAAGTGCTAATTGTCCCTATGCTGATCACATGCACTCTCCCAAAGGAAAATAAAAAAACCTCAAGCAAGCCACACTAAACTGAGCATGTGCAGAGTGACTCCTAGGGGATCTGTACTTTCAGAAGATGGATTGGGGACAGTAGAAGAAAAATCAGAGAATGCAGGATCAAACAGCCTTATTTTACACAATGCGGAGGATTAGCCCCTCAGGTTCCACAGTGAGTATAACAAGCATGCTATACTGCATATACAGACTGATTTTACTGACGTGGGTTTAGTAACATTTTAAAACAAAGCCCTCCAGTGCACACAATCACCACTGACAGCACTTCCATCATCACCTGGTCCTCCTTCTGGTTTTGTGGGCTCCGGCTGTTTGAATGGCCGAGCAGTAATCCCATCACACCCGCACATGCGCATGGAAGCCATGGCTGCGGCTCAGCACTCTGAAGGGTCGGCACCCTCAGCATGCTGTCCTTCAGTATGCGTAAGCCGGCGAAGTAACTGGCTGCAGAAATAGTGAATATCTCCTGAACGGTGCATCTTTATTAGATATTCCTTCTACCATTATCATCAGCTTACCTGTAGGTACAAGTCACCAAGCACCGCTTTAAAGGGCCCCATGTTACAAAATGGATGGAACCCCAATGCACTGAAAGCAACACGCATGCCTTGCCCCATGATGCAATGCACCACAGCTTTCCTTGGACAGTATATAATGGACACTTCCACATATCCATATATGACAAAGTTTAAAGCAGAACCCAAGGAATCAGAAAAACATACCCTAGCAGTGCTGGTTTAGTCTAGGAGTCCAGGGATAAGTAGTAATACTGGCTCTAGCGGGATTACTCCATCCATGCGACTGGTAAGGCACTACCGCCTCTCCAACACACTCTCAGCCAGGGTCACATGTTCAAGTTAAAGTGGAACTTCACCCTCTAGGACAGTGGTACTCAACCTGTGGAACCTCTGGACCCCCATTTGTCCTCAGTCATTAAGTCGCAATCCAAAAATAATTTAAATTTCCGAAATATTAGAATTTATTCCACAAAACAACTTGTACAGTATTCAACGTTTATGCACTTTTTAAACAGTAAACAAACGGCTTCCTTCCAAAATGGATAATGAAGTAATCACAGTGCTAGTGAAAATGAAAGTACTGTTAAGGTAAACAAAATTTTTTTTTAAAAAAGTATGATTTTAAAGCATTTCCTTTTTATTTATTTTTTTTAACGCTAAATTATTTAATTGTTGGAGGGGAAGGAGGAATGAGCTGTGGGACCGCTTTGTAAGTGCATCATGCGCACCACCTTAATAGGACGGGTTGGCCACAATAATACAAATATTAAGGCCGGCCGTAGTTGCGGTCCCGGCCACCCAAACATTTATTTTAGTCCGGCGTTTTTTATTAAGCTATGTTATCAGGGCACCGGACGTTTTATTGGGGCATTAGAGAGGCCTTGGGGGACTTGCCCTACGGCCCAGTCCACCCCTGGTCGTGACCCATTACTTGCCCCCCCCCCCTGCACATCACAGGCATGAATGATATGCACTTGGCCCACATGGCCTCCTGGGATATGTTGTCTCACATCAGTCAGTCACCGCTCTCCACTTTGCTCCTCCAATGCTCATTAGAGTGCCCAGCTGGAGAAGGGGAAGGCACAGCTGGGCTTCAGCTTCAGTTAGGCAGCTGGGTTGATCCCAACAATATTGTTGGGATCCTTTCAGAGCCTGGATTGGCTTTGTACCATCATCTAATAGTCAACTCTGGGTCACAGGAAAGCAAAGGCAAGTGCACTCCTGTGACCCACAAGAGAAATATGGCCCAAAAGCTATGGCCATGCTTCTTTAAAAGCAGTATTAAACCCAAAAGCAAACATTATATTGCACCTTACCAATTCTTACATGTGATGGCTGCATTTGTTTTCTTTTGTAGGCTTTCTTCTATTTTCACCTGGTGATCCAGCTAGTAAGTGTTGTTTTTCCAAAGAACAACCTGTCCAGCTGAACGCATCAGTTACAGAGATGAGACAAACCATTTAACCCTAGCAGAGGTGCTTACAATTATTAGCTTTTATGGAAAACCTTTATCCCAAGAGGGAAAAAATGGTTTGCTGTAACTGCTTATAAAGTGTGAGCTGGAGTTTGGCTTCAACTTGCTAGTGTATCTAAATATGCTAGTACATCAGTGTCTATAGTACAAGCTCCCATTCCCTCCAAGACTGACACTACTGTGTCCACTTTGCTCCTTCATCCAGAGAGGGGACACTCTAATAGAGGTGTGTTAATGGCCAGATCACCAAGTGAAAAGCCTTAAAAAGAGAAAACTAGTGCAGCCACTATATTTTTGGATCTGGGTTTGGTCCCGCTTTAATTTCAGAAAAAAAAAAAAAAAAGAAGATCTGAAAAAATAAATTCCAAACTATACATGCATTGACAACCTTTGACAGTCATGAAGGTGCAAGTCGAAAGGGCGTGCTACTACCACCAGCAGCCATCACAGACTGGCACTTGTCATTCTGCAGAATTTGATAAAGGCTTTGCTCATCCTTACCGGTCCTATAGGTGGAATGCTGTACGCCGAAGTCCTTGGTGAAGCCCCAGGAACAGCGCAGGGAAACACTTAATGTGAAATATTACAGGAGCCTTCTGCCTGAAAACCAAGCGGTGTTTACCTGAAATGAAAGAATTCTTGTAATCAGGAAGAGATTCTTATTACTTGTCCATCAAGAATAGTTACATTTTCTGTTTTTAGCTCCCCATCTGTCCTTGTTTTCTGACTTTTATTCTTTACCTATGCTGGCTCAAAACTTTTTCCTTCCTGCTCTTCCTGTGTAAAGATTCTAACTCATTGGTGATTCTCATCTCTCAGAAAGCTTAGCCTAAAAAAAATAAAAAAATAAATAATATCAAAGGTCAAGAAGAGAGGAAAAGACTATGTAGGGAAACGCTGTTGAATACAACTTATGTACCAAACAAATACCAAATATTACATCGTGGATTGTTTCCCTCTGTAAAAGCATCTCCGAGGTTAAAGCTGAACTCCAAGAAAACAGCTGAATACACAAATGAAACATGCATAGAATCGTTTTACATGCCAAAGGATTTGTAATAGCGTTCAGACAGTCCTGTGATCCAAGTATCGCTGCCAAAACCACATCTTGGATCTTTTTGCAGCTAAAATACAGACTTATCCAACCATAAAAGGTGGCCCTTTGGCATGTGTCCCCCAACCCCATGCCACCCAAATCTTTCTATAGGAGAATAAAAACCTGTGTTACATTTTGTTACCAATATGGATAGGAGGAGAAAGGACAAAATGACAACAGTGGAAGTTGTAGGCAGGGGCGGACTGACCATTTGGAAACTCAGGCACTGCTCGAGGGCCCGGGGTCAGTAGGGGGCCCCATGAGATGCCCCTGGTACATTTTTCATAGGCTTTTTTGAGTTTGGGCAAGGACACAGAGGCCCCATGATCCCCTATTGCCCGGGGGCCCCATGAGTTGTCAGTCCGCCCCTGATTGTAGGAGATTCCTGCACAAGAGTGCAAATTAAGATGAGAAAACGTAAAGTGTCATTAAACCCACATCATAAAAACTGTCAAATGCTTTCAATAAATTCATACTCGCTCAGTCCCTATGGGGTTCTTTTTCTGTATTCTGCAAAAAACCTGGTTGATCCTGCTGTTCTCTGTTCCCCCCCTCCTGTCCATGTCCCCACTGCAGTTGGGGATTCTGCAGAGCAGCCGTAGGCAGCAAGTGCACAGGCTCAGTGCTCAATGTATTTCTACCCTGAGCATTCCCTCCCAATCACATCTGAGCAGTCCGTGTGACTACAGAGTGACAAGTGGGCGTATATACAAGGGTAAATGACAGCCCACTCCCTCCCTCTTCCTCCACACCCACTAAACAGCCAAACACAATAGGGGCGGGATTTTACATGTAGATTGACAGAGGCTTCACCTCCCTGTTATTCAAAGACAGAAGCTGAAGGGTGCGACAGCCTGTGACTGACAAAAATCCACCCACACCACAATGAAATAAAAATTTCATGTCAAATTATATGACGATTTAAAAAGGGATGCACCAAAATTTCAGCCACCGAAACATATCGGCCGAAAACAGCCCTATCGGCATTTTGCTGATAGGAGAAATGTACTCGATATAAGTGCCGATACAGGAGACTGTGTGTACTGCAGATGTGAGGGGGGGTAATGGGGGCTGAGAGGAGAAGTGTATACATCAGTGGTGGTTTTTAAATGTAATTACCAGCTTTTTGGTTTTTTTCCCTTTCTTCACTATAGCTCACGGAATTAGCTGTCACTTTCCCCCCAGCTAAAAGCAACAAAGTTTCCTTTAGCTCTGAGGAAAGTGACAGCTAATTCTGTGAGCTATAGTGAAGAGAAAAAAAAAGCGACAATTTAATTTAAACACCGGAACTGACATACAGTGACAGCCAGTGAGGGAGCATCTCTGTATACACTGCCCACTCCATGCACACACTGCCCCCCACCCCCCCCCCCCTACAAAGAGGACCTGTCACTCATATGCTATCACATAGGGGACTATTGGTCCCCTATGTGATAATAAAATCATAAGTTAAAAAAATTAATTAAATATACATGTAGAAAAAAGTAGAAAAAAAAAAAAAAAAAAACACATTGGAGCCTCCCCACATACATGGACTTTTCGGCCACATGCATTCTGAATTTTCAGTATTAGCAGCAGAATTTTCTTAGGTATTTATTTTTACACTGTATCCCAAAGGCTGTTTTTTTTTTTTTTTTTTTTTTAATTTTAAACATGTGACCAGCAGCAGAGGACTAGAAGATCCTCCTGCTTATGTTTCCCTGCAGACAGAGTAGGAAAGAGCTGGGTCATGTGACAATATTTTTCTTAAAATATTTACAGTGGCATCATCCACATACAAAAAGAGAAGGGATAATGTAAATTAAACAGTGTGTGCTTAATATCACCTTAGGAGTGTCTGCTCTGTGAACCTATATAGTCCCCTGACAAGGTATGGTGACACCACAGGTTTACTTTAAGCAACACAGCCTGTGATTGGATAATGTGGGCATAGTAGCACACCGATTCTGGGGATAAAGCACAGCCAATGTCTGTGCTCTCCCTCCCTGTGAGGATGGTGACATTGTTAGACTGGTAGCACTGTTAAGAGAAAAGGATGTGTTTTTTTATTTTTTAACCACTTGCCCTGCAGAGGATTTCCCCCCTTCATGACCAGCCCATTTTTTGCAATACAGCGCCGAGTTACTTTAACTGACAATTACGCGGTCATGCAACACTGCACCCAAATTAAATTTATGTCCTTTTTCCACCAAAAATAGAGCTTTCTTTTGGTGGTATTTGATCACCTCTGCGGTTTTTATTTTTTGTGCTATTAAAAAAAACAAAAAACAAAGAAAACAAATTTAAGCATAAATTTTAGGCAAAAAATGTATTCTTCTACATCTTTGCTAAAAAAAATGTAATAGTTTACTTGAAAGTTATAGCGTCTACAAAAGGCGATATAGAGACTACTATTTTTTTATTTTTTTTTTACTAGTAATGGTGGCGATCAGAGACTTATAGCGGGACTGCGGCGGGCATTCTGACACTGGGGGGAACTGACTAACTGACATCACCAGTGGCACCAATACAGTGATCAGTGCTAATAAAAAGCACTGACACTGTACTAAGGACACTGGGCAAAAAGGGGTTAACATCTGGGCAAAGGGTTAATTGCGTGCTGTGCGCAGTTTCACTGTGTGCTGTGCTTTATATTGTAAGCACACTGCTTTGTATGGCTCTGCAGGAGCTGACAGGGGAGAGATCTGTACGGTTTACATACAGGTCTCTCCCTCATCGCTGATACACTGGTGGGAAATCACTGGTAGGGACCCGGTGATCGACAGATGAGGCTGCCAATGGCGGCGCAAGTATGGCTCGCGCGCCGCTTTCCCAGAGATGCAAAATCACGTATATATATTTTGAGCACCCCTGCCGCCCTGTAGCAGTATTTCCGCTATAGGGCTGTGAAAAAGCGGTTAAATAAATCATACTTACCTAGGCGGATGCAGCATCAGTCCGATGCTGCATCTGTCCCCTGCTGCATCTAAGACTGAGAACTGAGTGATCAAAGACCACTGATTGCTCAGTTCTCTGAGGGCAAAGATCTGGCGACTTTCAGTCACTGCTGTCTGCTTTGCCCTCCCCCTCATGCTCACTGGAGCACTGGGCTGTGGAGGGGATGGAAGTGGCTGGTTCAGGCTCTCAGCAAATCGCCAAGAGGCTGATCCAGGTGCCGGTCCAGGCCCCCAAGTAGATCCTGACCATATGGGATCTTTCCCATACATGGACCGGCTCTGACATCAGCCGACAGCGGGTCACAGTAATGTAGAATGAACTGCACTCCTGTGAGCCGCAGGAGAAGTACAGCCACACTAGCTATATCTGCACCTCTCCTTTAAAGTGGTTGTAAAGACTGAAGTTTTTTACCTTTATTCAGAATGCATGAAGGTAAAAAACCTTCTGTGTGCAGCAGTGCCCTCTCAACACTAACCTGAGCCCCCTATCAATCCAGTGATGTGCACAAGAGCAGCGGCTCTTCGGGAACTCTTCCTCCTCATTGGCTGAGACAGCAGCAGGAGCCATTGGCTCCCACTACTGTCAGTCACAGCCAGTGAGCAAGCGAGGGAAGAGCGGAGGGTGGGACCAAGCTGCACCAGCGTGTGAATAGACACACAGAGCAGTGACTTAGCATGCTATGACGGCACTTGGCAAGAGGGAGGGGCCAGGAGCACTGGCAGGGAACCCAAAAAGGGGAGGATTCGGCATGCTCCATGTAAAACCACTATACAAAAGCAGCTAAATACATGTTTTTTTTATCCTGCCTTTAATATACTTCAGGAACAGTGCTCCCCCACGTCCAGCGGTGGACTGTTCCTGCTATCCTCACAACCAGAGCCAGTCTACGAGAGTGATGACGTCAGGAACAGTGCTCCCCCACGTCCAGCGGTGGACTGTTCCTGCTATCCTCACATCCAGAGCCAGTCTACGAGTGTGATGACGTCAGGAACACTGCTCCCCCACGTCCAGTGGTGGACTGTTTCTGCTATCCTCACATCCAGAGCCAGTCTACGAGTGTGATGACGTCAGGAATACTGCTCCCCCACGTCCAGCGGTGGACTGTTCCTGCTAACCTCATATCCAGAGCCAGTCTACAAGCGTGATGATGTCAGGAACAGTGCTCCCCCACGTCCAGTGGTGGACTGTTTCTGCTATCCTCACATCCAGAGCCAGTCTACGAGTGTGATGACGTCAGGAACACTGCTCCCCCACGTCCAGTGGTGGACTGTTTCTGCTATCCTCA
Organism: Staurois parvus; assembly: GCF_062004578.1. Taxonomy (NCBI): domain Eukaryota; kingdom Metazoa; phylum Chordata; class Amphibia; order Anura; family Ranidae; genus Staurois; species Staurois parvus. Next base: position 129,026 of record NW_028320598.1, read on the forward strand.
CATCCAGAGCCAGTCTACGAGTGTGATGACGTCAGGAACACTGCTCCCCCACGTCCAGCGGTGGACTGTTCCTGCTAACCTCATATCCAGAGCCAGTCTACAAGCGTGATGATGTCAGGAACAGTGCTCCCCCACGTCCAGCGGTGGGCTGTTCCTGCTATCCTCACATCCAGAGCCAGTCTACAAGTGTGACGTCAGAAACAGTGCTCCCCCACATCCAGCGGTGGACTGTTCCTGCTATCCTCACAACCAGAGCCAGTCTACAAGCGTGATGACGTCAGAAACAGTGCTCCCCCACGTCCAGCGGTGGACTGTTCCTGCTATCCTCACATCCAGAGCCAGTCTACAAGCGTGATGGTGTCAGGTACAGTCCATGCACAAGACCATTAGTATGTGGGGTGGACAGGAACCCGTCTTGTGCTCAGAGGATTAAAGGATTAGGCAAGTATATCTCCGTTCTCATCACCTCTATGCAAAAAATAAGCTATGACCGCACTGCAAGGAGAAAAAGAAAAAAAAAATTCCTGGAGTTTTTTTTTTTTTTTTTTTTTTTAAAGATGAACTCCAAACAAACAGCTCATGCCCATGATGGGATATGTAGCTGCAAAAAAGATGAACTTGGTGTATTAGGATTTTATTACAGTCGGGTAAGAAACACCTCCAGGCTGGTGGACCACACCTGCACTGACATGTCGCTCTCTGCAGGTCGATGATGAGCTGGAGAGAACTGGGAGTACAGCCATTTATAGCCAAGTAAATATGCTGCATACCAACGTTCAAAGGGTTAACATGCTGCAACTTTAATCTGCTTACAGCTCGGAGATCTTTAAAGCCTGTACATTTCAGCTGAGACAGAAGTCAAACTGTCCCTAAGAAAGCGCCCACAGAAGGGATACACAGTGCATCCTTTATACGCAGGGCATGCACACAGCCCTGCAGATGATCCGCAGTATTAGACGGCTGAGCTGTCAAAGGAACACTTCAGAGCGGCCCATTATAAACGCACTTGGATGTCACCAAGTACCAAAATCTGTTACTGAAATCTGCAGCTGGAGGTCACCATCTGGTAATGGGTAGCACGGTGGCTAAATGGTTAGCACTTCCGCCTAGCAGTACTAGGGTCGCCGGTTCAAATCCCAACCGCGACGCCACCTGCCTGGAGTTCGCATGTGCTCCCTGTGCCTGCGTGGGTTTCCTCCGGGTACTCCGGTTTCCTTCCACACTCCAAAGACATGCCGATAGGTTAATTGGCTGTCTAAATTGGCCCTAGTATGTGTATGTATGAATGTAAGTTAGAGACCTTAGATTGTACGCCCCTTGAGGGTTAGGGACCGATGTGAATGTGCAATATATATGTAAAGTGCTGTGTAAATTGCCGGCGCTATACAAGTACCTGAAATATGGGGGAAGGACACGAGTGTAGAAAGCAGTCACACAATTTCAGTATCACGTTTCTTGTCTTCCCCCCAGCCCGGACACCACCCCCCATTGACTTCTCCATCACATCCAACAACGCCACCATCAAACCCGCCCCGCAGGCCAGAGTACTTGGTGTCATTCTGGACTCCAACCTATCCTTCCAGCCCCAAGTCCAATCTTTAACAAGCTCATGCAGACTCCACCTCCGCAACATCGCCAAAATCCGCACGTTCCTAACCCCAGAAACCACTAAACAGCTCATCCACTCCCTCATCATATCACGACTCGACTACTGCAACTCCCTCCTCACTGGCCTGCCTCACCACAGGCTATCCCCGCTTCAGTCGATCCCGAATACGGCTGCCAGACTCATTCACCTTTCCAACCGCTCCATCTCCGCCACCCCCCTCTGCCAATCCCTCCACTGACTTCCGAATGCCCAACGGATCAAATTCAAAATCCTAACACTGACGTACAAAGCCGTCCACCATACTGCCCCGAACTACATCACCGACCTAATATCCAAGTACCGCCCAACATGCACACTCCGCTCCTCACAAGACCTCCTTCTCTCTAGTTCCCTGGTCTCCTCCCATGCCCGCCTCCAGGACTTCTCCAGGGTGTCACCCATTCCTGGAACTCCCTGCCCCAACCCATCAGATTATCACCTACTCTCCTCTCCTTTAGGTGCACCCTGAAAACCCATCTCTTCAGGGAAGCCTATCCCACCCCCTGCTAACTTGCCGACCTCCTCCACTCTTCCTACCACTCCATCCCCCACAGCTATCTCCTCCTGTGTCACCATCCCCTCCCTCCTAGATTGTAAGCTCCAAGGAGCAGGGCCCTCGATCCCCTCATGTTTTGCATTGTATTGGTATTGTTCTGTCACATGTTCTGTCCCCCTTTGTAATGTACAGCGCTGAGCAAACTATTGGCGCTTTATAAATACTGTATAATAATAATAATAATAATCATCATGGAGGTACCGGTCATCTGCCACACCCCAGTATTGGAGTTTACCTAGAAGCCTATAGAAGATCGTGTGAGGCAATCGCTTGTTTGCACTGGAAACAAAATCATATAAAACAGCTTTTTAAGGCTAGGTTCACACTACATCGGGGATCAGCAACCGGCAGATCTCGGCCAGGTGATTGGTGGATCATGGTCAGGGCTTGCTGACCCGCCATCCCGGAGCATCAGAATGCAATGCAGAGGGACTACTTGTAAAGTTGGAGTTGTAATCTGGAGCAAGAGCCCCATAAGTTGATGTCTCCTCTGTAGTGCCGGCTCCTACGCCCTGTCATGGTTGGTGGGTGTAGCACCTTCCAAGCGTGACCCATTCAAGTGAAAGACGCCGCTCTGCAACTGTGTGCAATACAGAAAACAAGGGGTTAAACAAGCTCTCACCACCTGCTTTGACCCCTTGGACCCCGCAGAAGTATGCCTTTGCGGGGCACTTGAAGAGTGGCCCCATTTACTTGAACGAGTCCCGACTGACAGGCGGTAGCACCCACCAAAAGCTACAGGTGTAATTCCTGCTTCGCCATGTGTATACCTTTGGCTGCTTCCTCAGCAGCTAAGAGGGATAGGGATTGGGGGAGATAAAACATGACTGAACTGCAGGGTTTTACCACCCCCCAACTTTAAAATGTGAACGAGCCCTAAGAGTGCAGCTGCCAGATGCAACTAAGGGGGCTCATTCACAAGTACAGCAGACACTGCTGCTCCTCTGCAAAGCGATCCAAGTGTGTTTGACAGGTGGGTGAGGAGGTGATATGTTGCCTCCTCACCACCTGATATAAACCCATGATTGCCATGCAATGCATGTGATTGTGACACGGTAGTACTGCAATCAGAGGTTTAAAATCAGGTATGAGCAGGTTACACTGGCTGACACTGTGCCCGCTGATCTTCGACTTCACCCATGTTGTTCAGGTAGATCTCCACCTCTTTAACCGCTTACACTCCACCCTATAGAAGAAATACTGCTACAAGGCGACATGGGTGCGCAAAATCAGGTATATTTACATGATTTTGCATTTACGTGTAGGGGCATGTGCGAGCCCTACCCACGCCGCCATTGGCGGTCTCACCTGTCGATCTCCTGGTCCCAGCCGGTGATTCCCCACCAGCACCCGGCGATCACCGTACATTACCGACAGGGGAGAGACCTGTATATAAACAATACATAACATAATAATATGGCTCCAGTTCCCGATGCTCTCCAGAGCCTTTTTTCATCATGAAAAATGCATGCAAAGCATTTTCAAGGTACTCAGATGGACAAAACACTGAACACAGGATGTTCCTACCAAGCTGGTCACACGTTGTAATTATTATTATTATTATACAGGATTTATATAGCGCCAACAGTTTGCTCAGCATTTACAATATAATGGGAGACAATACAGTTCAATACAAGAGGGATGTGAGGGCCTGATCCTTGGAGCTAACAATCTAGGAATGACCAATTCACACCTCAGACCTCTCCCACCCTTGGAAACAAAAGATATGTTAATGACCATTCACACCTCAAATTCCTAATGAAGACCCCCTGCCAGGTGACCTTAATGACTCCACCAGACACCTTTCCTACCCTTGGAAACAAAAGAAATGTTAATGAGCAACTCACACCTAAGCCAATTTCAACACATACTGCTATCTCTGCTTCTACTCTCTGTATTTCTCTGAAACAGTCTGAAATAGTTAATAATTTACCACTTTTCAGTGTAAAAAACGCTTCTAAACACAAACGCACATAAACACGCTATGCAAATGTGGCTAAACAGATGTTTTTTTAACATACGTTTTCCAGCAGTGCGTTTCCATCGTTTAGAAGTGTCCCGAGTACATAGGCAGCATAAAGGAAATAACACCTCCTCCCTCCACAAAAAAAAAGTTGACAGCGCTGTCAGACAAGGAATAAAATAAATCCTGGGCTCATGGGCACGCAAGGCACTCACACAATAGATAGAAACGCAGGAGCAAATGGGTGGGATGGCAAAGAGGGTAATGTGGCAATACAGCACAATGGCAACTGAAAACAATATGGCGGCTATCGGCAATGAGGACCTCGAAGACATATGAATGGCTCCCCCCTGGGCTGCAGCAACTGGTTCAACGGGCTAATGGTGGATCTACGTGCAAATTGTAGGCCAGGCAATGCAACACACTGAATGCAATACACCAAGTCTACGGTCAGCTGAACCAATTGCAAGCAGTAGCGTTGTGTAGTTGAATGGGCTCTAAATAAATATGAATGTATAGTTGCAGCAAGAGTCACACAAATCCACCCCGCCGATATTGAATCTGTCCAAACGGCATGGGTTCATGCACAGTGGTTGGGTTAGGTGAGCGACGAGTCTATCAAGATGCTGAATGCACAAGTGTTCTGGTTAGGAATCGTTCCCAGCAGTGATGACTTCACGAAGTACTCCCAGTTCTGGGACTGTTACCTAGTGGCAGAGCCGGGGCGAAGTAGAGTATTGCTCACCACTCCCAAGATTCCCAATCATCACCAAGGTGGATGATCCCAACAGCTGTCGTAAGTCCTAAAGATGTCCATCATCCACAGTCAATCCCAAAAGTACATCCAAACCAGCCTCTCTCAACCAGGGTGCCCAGGCACTCTGGGGTGCCTTAAGGCTTCTTTAGCGGTGCCTTGGCAAAATGTCAAAAAATTGCCCAAAACTTGTATACAAGCCAGCAGGTGGAACAAGCCCACCTTTAGTTACAAAAAGCCACAGGTTTTCATTGTGCACCATTACCACCTTCTAGCCGCCGGCAACCCTGACAACCAATGACATCATCAGTTGATGAGGATGTCAGCTGCCTGCACAGCATCCTAGTTTGACCCTCCCCTGCCCCCTTCATCAATGCTGGGGTCACATTAGCTCAGAGGGAGAAGGGAAACACTGGCATAGTAGTCAGTACCAGCGTGCAAAAGTGTATTTGCTTTGGAAGAATAAATCACCTCTAACGTTGGGTTTCCTACATGTGTGCATGTTGCTGTTAGAATAGTTTTTCACATTTTAGAATGTGGTGCCCTTTTAAAATTGACATTCTTGAGGCATCCCATTCTAGAATGGGGCACCCCGGGACTGTCCATAATTTTAAAGGGTGCCTTGACTGAAAAGAAGGTTGAGAAACACTGATCTAAACCACGTGAGGCACCCAGGTGAGGTGGCATGGTGGAAAGCCAACTTGTTGAAGCCCGGGTCCGAGGCGTAAGGATGTCTGTGACGTCAACGCGTTACGTCCACCGAGTCACGTGAGCTTTGTCAGCTTCACCCATGCGAGGGCCGTGTTTACCCACGTGTTCCATGTATGCTGTCCCATTGATGTCTGTTGAGTTGCAGCGGCTGCAGACACAGATGCTGATCCCAATTTGACATCGGTGGGGGTGCAGTTGCAAGGCCTTGAACGCAGTGTGCGTCCATGGCCGTGAACCCGCGCAGATGTCGCGTAGGGGGCAGCAGCTGTGCCTGTGCAGCCCCTGCAACTCAACAGACATCAATGGGACGGCATACATGGAACACCTGTGCATTCCCGTGTAGAAAACCATGGCCATCCCGTGAGCGTTTGCTGTAGTACGCCCCATGTGAATGAGGCCTTATCTCTTTAAAGGGCCATACAAAAGTATCAGAGTACACAGGTGAAGAGGCCTTCCCTCACTGTTTGCAATCTCAATTAGAAAGAACAACATTTAGATAGAAGATTGCCTTTGGCTGTGGGATCTCGCAGGACAGAGCTGGCACTAGAAGTGCCCTGGCCAGTTTAAAGTCCATGGAGTCCGCTGCGAGTGCCGATCCCCGCACAGTACACACAAGGAGCAGCTCTTCAGCTCTGCCCACGGTCCTGGCAGGGCCCCCTCCTTCTCCAGCGCTAAGATGGCAAAAAGAGAACAGCAGCCTTTTCTTCCAACGCCGTCCCTTTACCGACCGACCTGCGGCTGCCAAAATCACCGGCTTCAAACTGCTCATGAACACAGGGGGAAAAAATTCCTCTTGGCTCATCAGTAAATAGGTCTACTGTCCTGATTCCGCTTGTGTCACTGCGGGATTCCATAACCAGTCCAAAATAGAACAGGATATATCGTGTATTCAGTGGAGTCAGCAATGTGACCGACACTGGGGAGGGGGGTTCTAATTAACCTGTTGCAGCTTCCCTTCCTCTCAGTATGGGGGCCGATCACATCTGGGATTTAAAATAAAAAAAAACACCCAAAACTTAATTTACAGCACCTCGAATGCACGCATTTCTGTACGATCACATGCATACATACACAGTGCTAGGCTGAAATCCAAAAACTGCCATTGAGATCTATTCCTCAATAGGCTATATACCCACTTTGTGTGCAGCAGATGCCTTTACAAACCCAGATATTACCTTGTAAATGTAGCAGTGACATTACTGTACTGTACATAGCCTGTGCAGAGAGCAGAGCTGTGGGAGGGGCCCAGCAGACCCCACCCACTACAGACTGCCTGCAGAGAAGTATAGGAGGGGCGGAGACAAGACCAGCCACCCTGCACAAGGAGAGAGAGCAGCAGTGGCTGGTCTTTATTACAGGCAACTCCTGCATAGAGGAAAGCTTCTCATTGGATTACTGCACAGATCTGGAAGAAATACACAAAACATAAAAACGGAGAATCCAGCAAGAATACACACGACTCTTAAACGTAGACCATAGGTGTCAAACTGGCGGCCCTCCAGCTGTCGCCAAACTACAAGTCCCATGAGGCATTGCAAGACTGACAGTTACAAGCATGACTCCCAAAGGCAGAGGCATGATGGGACTTGTAGTTTCCCAACAGCTGGAGGGCCACCAGTTCGACACCCCTGAGGCAGACAAAAATTGCTTATCCCAAAGTTCAACTTTAACCAGAAATTGGAAATATTTTATGTGCAGAACACACAAATACTGCAGAGGGAGTGGAACGGTGTAAATTGCACATTAAAGGGAACCTGAACTATGCCTATCCAGGAGAGCTGCTAAAGTACTGCGCAACAATTGCCAGGAGTAAATACAAGTGAAGGGATGGACGCTGCTCAACTGACACCAGGAGTCCAATCTTGAGGAATGGCCTCAGCTGCCGTTCTGCCCATGTCACCGACGCGTTTTGCCCCACCCACCTCTATGACTAAGCCTGAGTGGGCGAAACGCGTCAGCGGGCATGCCCAGAACGGTGACTGAGGCCATTCTTCAAGATTGGACTCCTGGGGTTGGTGGAGCAGCGTCCTTCCCTTCACTTGTATTGGCCGATACTGGAATCGCTGGAACTCATGCTCCCCTCTTCTCACTTGCCGTTGGGGTGATCTTTTTCCTTCCATCCATAGCTTGGAGCGGAGCCATAAGGTATACCGGCAATTTGAAGTCTTTTCATTTTTTTTTCTGCATTTTTCCTTCTATATGCACCCCAGACAGCAGTATGTCATTCCTCAGGGTAAGCACCTTGATGGCGACAATGCCTAAACATGCCTAGGCACCGGGTATCAGCATGGTCACTTATCTGTGCTGGAAGTGCTTGCCATAGGGTGACAACACAGGAGAGCAATTGGAGCGTTGTCACCCTGTAACCGGAAATGTCTGAATAAAGACCTTCATGGCAGAAACACCAGGTAATATTTTAGCCCCCCCTGCCCCTCCCGATTTACACCTGTGGGATTTGATGCACTTGTGTCATTGTGCAACAATGCACAAGGGGTCCAGTTCACACCTATGCAACATGCTTAGACTCCATGTACACGAGCCTACCCTGACCACCGGCCGCAGAGAAACGCTGATCACGGCAACCGCAGTACCACAATTTTGGCAAGTTTTGTGGTTTCCCGCAGTCGGCGGTCAAAATGTTCCTATCCTGAACGTGATTCTTCCGCGTTCAGGAGAGGGAGGTTTAACCTCACCTAAAACGCGGCAGCTTCTAAACTCTGCTAGAAGCCTGTGTGTACATGGACATGTAAGCTTTTATGGAGTTGAGTTCAGGAGCTTTGGCAAAAAATTAAAAAAAAAAACAAAATGCCAAAAGCTCCTAAATTCGAGTTTAAGAGCTGCTCGTGTATATGAAGCCTTAAAGTGGATGTAAACCTCAGACATGAAATATAAATGAAGCATATCCCTCTATAGGGTTTCAATTAACCATTTGCCCTCCAGAGGATTTACCCCGCCTTCCTGACCAGGCCATTTTTGCGATACGGCGCTGCGTTACTTTGACAATTGCGCGGTCATGCAACGCTGCACTCAAATGAAATTTGTCCCTTTTTTTTTTAACCACAAATAGAGCTTTCTTTCAGTGGTATTTCCTGCGTTGTATATGTTTTGCGCAAAAAAAATTCAGGAAAAAAAAAACCATTTTAGACGACTTTTTGCTATTAACCCCTTCACGCCGGATCGTCCCGGCGTGAAGAGGAGTTCCTACGCTGGGAGGTGGGCTGCATGGGGCGTGGCTTAGTGTCATGTGGCCGCCGTGATGTCACGGCCGGTCACATGATCGGGAAAGGTCCCAATCAAAAGAGCAGACCGGGACCCTTCCGTGAGTACCTCACGTGTGCTGGGAACACACAGGGCGCCCGCTCTTAGCACATGGTTTTTATTGCATGAACGCAAATGTGCGGCCGCTCGGCGTCTAGGCCCAGACGCCGGGAGGCCGCACATTTGAGTGCGGCCGGCGTGAAGGGGTTAAACATGTCCAGTAATAAAAAAAAAATTTAAAATTTCAGCGAAAATGTATTCTGTTACATCCCAATACGTGCAAATTAATTGGTTTATGTGAAAGTTATAGCATCTACAAATGGCGGTATAGATACTGGATTTTTCTCTCTTTTTATACTAGTAATGGCAGCGATCAGCGACTTATAGCGGGACTGCGGCTGACTTCCCCAGTGACACCAACACAGTGATCAGTGCTAATAAAAAGCACCTGGACTTGTAGTTTCGCAACAGCTGGAGGGCCACCAGTTTGACACCCCTGCACTAGATGGATGGGGAACAGATCCCCCATCCATCTGTTTTTAGTTGATCGGATACAGGCAGGTATAAACAGACATTTCCGTTTACATCTGCTGCTCCTTAGAGGGCAATGGGTGGACCAATCGGGTCTGTCTAAAAAACAGACAGTTGGACCCAATAGGTCCACCCATGTGAAAGAGACCCAATACATGTCAATTTTATCATCCAGGATAATTTCCCTTCTGATCGATTTAGATTGGATTCAGAGTCGATCGGCCCAGGTGGAAAATTATTGATCATATTTGTATCAAACAGGGGCAGACTGACAACTCATGGGGCCCCCAGGCAATAGGCGATCATGGGGCCCCTGTGTCCTTGCCCAAACTCAAAAAAGCCTATGGACACACACACAAAAAAAAAAAAAAAAAAAAAAAAGTACCAGGGGCATCTCATGAGGACCCCTACTGACCCCGGGCCCTCGGGCAATGCCCGAGTTTCCAAATGGTCAGTCCGCCCCTGATATCAAATCAGAAGCACTGAGATGCTTTGTTCAGGAATTTAAATCACATGTCAATTGAACAAACTAGAAGAATGCACACAGAGATGTGATCAATAACTAATCGATTTATTGATGAAAATCCACTACCCCAAAAGCGTTCTATCGAGAGAATGGATTAAATGGACTATACAACAATTTTTCCTACCAGAGAAGATCGATCAGATAAGAAATTGATCATTTATTAAAGTGTGTATAGCCACCATTAGCTGCTAGCTCAAAATTCAGCTTTGAGATTTTGTGCCGTTCCTGTATCACTTGTCAAAAGCACAAAATAGAATAAAAACCAACCAATAAAAGGAAATCTAGAAAAAAAAAAAAAAAAAAAAAAAAAAAGACTATTTAGAGAGCTCAAGCCATTAAACCTCCAAATCCAAATCAGCAGAGGCCTCATTCACCGATATTAACCTTGTGTTAGGAAGGGAATTGTAAATGAAACCCCCGTCCAGCGCCAGCCAAACAGGTTTTGAAGAAAGCTGAAAGTTTAAGGCATTCCTTGTTAATATGCCAAGCCAGCTCTCCATTACCGACATGAAAGAATGACGGATCGTGCTGGATGTTCTGGAGCAACAAAGACTGCTCAAACAGTAGTTCCCACATACGCCTCCATAAGTGCTGCGGCAGGCAAAGAGTTACTGGTGCTCCTGACTGGGGAGGGGGGGGGTTCAAGTTTCAGGGAGGGATTTTCTGAAGCATTTTAACCTTTAGGGTCCTTTAACTCTGCAGCACTTAAAAAGACAGGAGTATTTAAAGTGCAACTGAACTCAGAAAGTGAAGACTTGCCAAGCAAAAGCTCGTGAACACAGATATTTGCCCATGCATTGTAAAAACCAGGCGTATTTCATTGCCCAGGAGTCACATGTGGTACGTACTGCCCTCTGCCAGCAGCCTGTCAAAAAAATCAATGACAGGCTGAAATATGCAGTGGACATAGAAAGGAAAGAAAATAAAGAAGCGATAGGTGACAGATTTCTAGAAGGAGATAGATAGGATACATTTTTTTTTTCTCCATTCTTTTCCTCTCACCCTCCCCCCCACCCCTCCCCTGCTTTCTCTATTTTATTTTTTTTGTCCTTCACCTTATTCTTTTTTGACTGGTTAAGAAAAAGTTATGGATTGTTCATGGGAGGATACGGGTGATTGTATTTTTCTTGTTTATTACATTCATAGCACCAAGCTCTCCTGATAAGTCAGCTGTTCTATCTTATGTACAAAACTGATTATTATTTAATGCGGATTGTAAACTTTAACAGCTTAATAAAATTCAAATTGTGAAAAAAAAAAAAAAAAAAAATGAAAAATGAGGAGCGCTAGAATATAGTCCCAGATGTATATCCAAACAATGATAATGTGCATATAAACCAAATAAAGGTAAAAATGTATCATTTTTTGCTCCATAAGATGCACCTAGGTTTTAGGAGGAAAACAAGAAAGAAAAAATATAGGGGATGCCCAGAGACTGCCGACGCGGTACAGGGGATGGCCAGAGACTGCCGACGCGGTACAGGGGATGGCCAGAGACTGCCGACGCGGTACAGGGGATGGCCAGAGACTGCCGACGCGGTACAGGGGATGGCCAGAGACTGCCGACGCGGTACAGGGGATGGCCAGAGACTGCCGACGCGGTACAGGGGATGGCCAGAGACTGCCGACGCGGTACAGGGGATGGCCAGAGACTGCCGACGCGGTACAGGGGATGGCCAGAGACTGCCGACGCGGTACAGGGGATGGCCAGAGACTGCCGACGCGGTACAGGGGACGGCCAGAGACTGCGGACACAGTACAGGGGATGACCAGAGATTGCGAACTTACTACAGGAGATGACCAGAGACCACAGACGTACTACAGAAGATGACCAGATACTGCGGACACGATACAGGAGACGACCAGAGACTGCGGACACAGTACAGGGGATGACCAGAGACTGCGGACACAGTACAGAAGATGACCAGAGACTGCGGACACAGTACAGAAGATGACCAGAGACTGCGGACACAGTGCAGGAGATGACCAGAGATTGCGAACTTACTACAGGAGATGACCAGAGACCGTGGACATACTACAGGAGATGACCAGAGACCACAGACGTACTACAGAAGATGACCAGATACTGCGGACCTTTGGGGAGCGGGGGTGCCTCTCCCCCCAAAGAAGTGTGTGACAGGTCCCAGAAGACTATGGGGCCATTCACAAAGCGCAGCGCTTCTCACGCATGCGCAGTGAGCACCCGGCTGTGAAGCCGCAAGCTGGCACAGCCTGCCCACACTAAAGATGGAGGACACCGCTGGACAGAGAAACAGGTAGGACGCAGTCTTCCAGTTCTAGGTGACGTCATCAGCTACCAGCCTCCCTGCGATCCCTGGACACCACCAGAGCGGCCGGGACAAGGAGGATCTCATAGGATCCAGCCGCAGCACCGCCGGGACATACTGCATTATGACATGCTAATTAAATCCTGCGCTTGTGAGTTTTTAAACTTATTAAATTGTTTGGTTTTATCCAACATCTACACTTAGAGTGGTGCTGCTGTGTTTTCTCTCTCTTCTGAAATACGCAGTGGCTGCACACAGATCCAAGTACTACTTATGTAAAGGGGTGTATGCCCCAAAAGCAGAACAAGTACTGCTCGGACATGTGTACAGAACTGTGTATTCCAACCCATCATTGATTTAAACGGCCACTGGGAGCAAGACGCGCGTACCACCCAGGCACTAGAATACACACTTTTTTAAGCTATAGGTCAAAGGCATCCATGCGGCCGAGCCCTTACAGATCACATCTAGATGCAGTAATGGCACATAAGCAGTACCCTGAAAAACGTGTATTTTGTCCATAATTTATCCTTGAATATAGTAAAGCATTCCCTGGTACTGTACGTGAGGTGCCTAGGCACACCCATTCCTTCAGCCTCATAGCTGTATACCTGAAGTGTGAGATCAAATGTGATGCTGCATCTGTCGGCTAATCTCAGGAGATTCGACAATTTAACTGTTGTGGTGCTCGGTGTTCTCTTTGCTGGAGAGTGACACGATAAAGCAAAACCCTGCCTCTAACAAGATGGTGGCCTCCACACACAGGCAGCACACGGACACCAGGGATCAGTTCCACTTTGATAGGATTTACATGCGTTTTCCTTGTGTTTCATTCAGACAATTTGCATTGCACAAATTAATATACAGAACAAGGAAAAAAAATAGGGAGTGCTTTCTGTACAGGTATAAAGAAGCATGTGTTTAGAATGAAGCTATGTTTCACACATGCAAGGCACAGCAAGAGGTCAACTTTGATTACCTTCTCCCTAGCAGGGCTGGGACAAGGGGTGGGCGGAAGGGGTGGCTGCCCTGGGCGCAATAGTGTGCTGCAGAGAAGGGGGGGGCACCTACCTTCTGTTACAAGGGACAGGAGTAGTGACAGTGGCAGTGATTTTGACAAGTAACTGTTGGGTGTAGGATTCCCTAATCTTGCACAACATGAACTGGAAGGGGGGGTGCAGTGTGGCATCTTTGTCCTGGGTGCTGAATGACCTTGTCCCGGCACTGCTCCCTAGTACCATGTAATGACCTTGGCTTTGTTCCCCTGTAGCTCCAATCAGCAACATGGAACAAGGAAAGGAACCTTCAACATTCGTCCTACACAGAGCTTCAGAGTCTCCTTGCCTCCATTTGATAGTGCTGGACCAACACCAGCTATTCATGAATTCCTCCACATGTGAAAACGAACAGGTAACTTCTGAGTTCCTGATGCTGAGCAGAATGGGAGGGAAGAGAAGGAAAATTAGAGTATATGATGCAGCATAGGGGCTACTGAACTAAACCTGTTGCTATGCTTTGAGTAAGCAAAGCACTGAGGCACTTTAAAGTAGACCTTGCATGAAAATGAAAGGTCCCGCTACCAATGAGGTCCTTCCATGCTGCAAAAAGACATTTCAGAGAATGGAGTAGAAAAAAAAAATGCCTTTAACACCAGCTACAGTTTACTTCACCTAGGCCTGGTGATGTCACTTGGAATCCCTCGGAAATATGCACTTCCAGGTATGGGGAAATATGTGACTGTCCTTCCTTACCCTCAGGATGCAGTACTTGGGCAGGAGCAGACAATCACCTGGCCCTTCAAAACCAGCTTCTGCCTGCTTTTGTCTAGGCCTGGTGATGTCACTTCCAAACCTTCAAGGTACCCAGCACTTCCTATTATGGGGGAAGTGACTGTTTCAAAATTTTCAGGATGCAGTATTTAGGTAACAGCAACTATTCCCTAGGCCCCTTAATATCAGCTTCTGCCCATTTCATCTAGGTCTGGTGAAGTCACTTGAAATTCCTTGGAAATACCCGGCATTTTTTGGTATAGGAAGCATGTGACCTCCTACCGTTACTCTCAGAATGCAGAGGTCATCAGGCAAGATTGGCCAACCAATAGGCCCTTAGACACCTGGGCGTTTATTTACTAAAGCTGGAGAGTCCAAAATCAGACTCCCTTCTGCATAGAAACCAATCAGCTTCTAACCTCAGCTAGTTCAATGAAGCTTTGGCAATGAAACCTGGAAGCTGATTGGTTTCTATGCAGAAGGGAGTCTGATTTTGGACTCTCCAGCTTTAGTAAATAAACCCCCTGCTGTCTAGGCCAAGTCAACTTCACCTGGAATCCCTTGGAAACACCCAACACTTCAAGTACAGAGAAGTATGCGACTTCCTTCCCTTACCCTGAGGATTCAATACTCGGACAAGAGCAGCCAATCACTAGGTCCTGCTGGTTTCACCTAGGCCCAGTAACGTTACTTGGAATTCCTCATAGAAACCCGGATCTTCTGGGTATTGGGGGAGGGATTGTGCAACTCTCTTCCCTCCCGCTCAGGATGCGGTACATAAGAGAACCTGCCATTTTGCTCAGAATGGGCCAAGCAACACGCTCTCTCTAACCCTTAAACCTCAAGTCCCTAGCTGTGATAATGATACCAACCTAGCCCCAAATGCAAAAATAAAACCCAGAAAATTCATCCTACCCTTACCATACAGATGACATACAGCATTTCTCCAAATTTTAAAAAATGTGAGATTCTCAGCTTGACCCCACCCCCACCTTACTTACAGCCTAGTGGTGCAGATGCAGGTAAGGAGCCTAAACTCCACCATGCAGGAAACATCATAAGAGATATACAGCTTCCTTTGCTTAACTTATGAAAATGCCTGGCCATCAGGTCTAGTATCTGGATTCAATAATTTGAGTCAATGGCCTGAAAACATATGCAGACCACAAGAATTAGAAGTCCTTGTCTGCACTGTCCAGGCACTGTCCAGGCCAATGACAAAGCACTGGAGCAAGAATCTTAGCATGAGAGTCTGGCAAGGAACATCTTACAAATCCCCATGTTTCTATTAGGACAAGTTTACATTAACTGCCTACCGGGAACTTTCACCCCCTTCCTGCCCAGGCCAATTTTCAGCTTTCAGTGCTGTCACACTTTGGAGGACTATTGCACGGTCATGCAACGCTGTACCCAAATTAAATTTTCAGAATTTTTTTATACATATAGAGCTTTCTTTTGGTGATATTTATTCACCACTGGGTTTTTTTATTCTTTGCTAAACAAAAAAAAAAACAAAAAAAAAAGACCAAAAATTTAGAAACTTTATGAGTTTCTGTTATAAAATTTTGCGAACAGGTAATTTTTCTCCTTCACTGATGTGCGCTGATGTGGCTGCATTAATATGCAGCACTGATGGGCGCTCATAGGCTACACTGATGGGTACTGATGAGGCTGCACTGATGGGCACCGAGAGGCAATGGTCACTAATAAACAATGACTGGCTGCACTGATGGACAGTAATGTGTAAATACACTTGCCAATTACTGGCTCTCCTCTGTGATAGCGTGAGGAAAGTGCAGCCGATAATCAGCAACTGTATTTACATTGGACACAGCTGATCACGTCGTAAAAGAGCGCTGCGATTGGCATCTTACCACCTCATGTGATCAGCTGTGTCCAAAGGACACAGCAATCAGAGCTCGCTGGGTGCGCGCCCCAAGGGGCACGTGGGAGGTGTTTCTGAAGGACATCACATGACGCCCTCCCAGAACTAGATGACCGTGCTGTAGCCATTATTCGGCTATAGCCGGTCGTCACGTGGTTAAACATGCAGTACACAGGTACAAACTGTATCTTTGAAAAACAACATTGTACACACCTCATCATTTGGCATTTGCCATTTACATCCGCCTGTCCATAGAGCTGCAAGGCGCTTCTAATCAGGTCTGCCAAAAAAACTGACAAGTGGATCTGATTGGAAAGGCCATGTGAAAGGGAAGCAGTGCACTTCCTGCTTCTTGAGCCCAATAGCTGTAGATCTGCGGTGCGAGATCATACAAGGCACTGCTGCCTCTCGCCACTGGTCTCATCAAATTTGGGGTACAGCTCGGCTCTCCCTCGGGATGCAGAAGGGGGTACAGCTCGGCTCTCCCTCGGGATGCAGAAGGGGGTACAGCTCGGCTCTCCCTCGGGATGCAGAAGGGGGTACAGCTCGGCTCTCCCTCGGGATGCAGAAGGGGGTACAGCTCGGCTCTCCCTCGGGATGCAGAAGGGGGTACAGCTCGGCTCTCCCTCGGGATGCAGAAGGGGGTACAGCTCGGCTCTCCCTCGGGATGCAGAAGGGGGTACAGCTCGGCTCTCCCTCGGGAAGCAGAAGGATTTGGATTGATATGTTATGCCAACACTGTGCTGCTCATTGTTTTCCTTGCTGAAAAAGGAAGCTGTACCTGATAACCTGCAATGCAAAAATCTCCTTGCTTCTTCATTATTTACGTGGATCTCTTGTTAATCCACCTCTCCTGTTACATCTCGATCAAATACCCCACCAGTCATCAGGTGAGGAGCTCTGACATCAGGAAGCAAAGACCTGCACCTCTACCAAGATGGCCATCTCCACACACAGACACAAGGAAGAACATGGCATGGGAAGTCAGCAATGGGGAAAGATCAGCGGTGGAAGAACACTGGCAACTAGTCATTTGCACTTTTTTGGGCACAGCTTTCACACTTCAGGCTCCAAAGCCATACTGATCGACTGTATATTATTATTATTATACAGTATTTATAAAGCGCCAATAGTTCGCTCAGCGCTGTACATTACAAAAGGGAGACAGAACATGTGACAGAACAATACCAATACAATGCAAAACATGAGGGGATCGAGGGCCCTGCTCTTTCGAGCTTACAATCTAGGAGGGAGGGGGTGGTGGCACAGGAGGAGATAGCTGTGGGGGATGGAGTGGTAGGAAGAGTGGAGGAGGTCGGCAAGTTAGCAGGGGGTGGGGTAGGCTTCCCTGAAGAGATGGGTTTTCAGGGTGCGCCTAAAGGAGAGGAGAGTAGGTGATAATCTGATGGGTTGGGGCAGGGAGTTCCAGAGGATGGGTGACACCCTGGAGAAGTCCTGGAGGCGGGCATGGGAGGAGGAGACCAGGGAACTAGAGAGAAGGAGGTCTTGTGAGGAGCGGAGTGTGCGTGCTGGGCGGTACTTGGATATTAGGTCAGTGATGTAGTTCGGGGCAGTATGGTGGACAGCTTTGTACGTCAGCGTTAGGATTTTGAATTTGATCCGTTGCGCAATCGGAAGCCAGTGGAGGGATTGGCAGAGGGGGGTGGCGGAGACAGTGCGGTTGGAAAGGTGAATGAGTCTGGCAGCCGTATTCAGGATCGACTGAAGAGGGGATAGCCAGCGGCGAGGCAGGCCAGTGAGGAGGGAGTTGCAGTAGTCGAGTCATGATATGATGAGGGAGTGGATGAGCTGTTTAGTGGTTTCTGGGGTTAGGAACGTGCGGATTTTGGCGATGTTGCGGAGGTGGAGTCTGCACGAGTTTGTTAAAGATTGGACTTGGGGCTGGAAGGATAGGTTGGAGTCCAGAATGACACCCAGTACTCTGGCCTGCAGGGCGGGTTTGATGGTAGCGTTGTTGGATGTGATGGAGAAATCAATGGGGGGTGGTGTCCGGGCTGGGGGGAAGACAAGAAACTCTGTTTTGGAGAGGTTCAATTTAAGGAAGTGGAGCGACATCCAGTCTGATATGTCGCTCAGTAGGTGTGTGATTCGGGCTGAGACCAAGGGGGTGAGGTGGGGGGTTGAGAGATAGATTTGTGTGTCGTCGGCATAGAGGTGGTAGTTGAAGCCGTGAGAGTGTATGAGTTGGCCAAGGGAGGAGGTATAGATGGAGAAGAGAAGGGGCCCGAGGACAGAGCCTTGAGGGACCCCAACAGAGAGGGGGAGTGAGGGGGAGGTGGTAGCATTATAGGCAACGCTGAAGGAGCGTTGTGACAGGTAGGATGAGAGCCAGGAGAGAGCAGAATCTCTGAGGCCGAGGGAGTGTAGTTTTTTGAGGAGAAGGGGGTGGTCGACTGTGTCGAAGGCCGCAGAGAGGTCAAGGAGTAGGAGCACTGAATAGTGGCCATTAGCTTTGGCGGTTAGCAGGTCGTTGGAGAGTTTGAGTAAGGCAGTTTCGGTGGAGTGTAGGGGACGGAAGCCGGACTGTAGGGGATCGAGGAGGTTGTTGTCGTTGAGGTGAGAGCATAGGCGGGTGTAGACTAGGCGCTCGAGGAGTTTAGATGTAAATGGGAGCAGGGAGATGGGTCTGAGGTTGTTCGGGTCATTGGGGTCCAGGGAGGGCTTTTTAAGTATGGGGGTGATGTGTGCATGTTTCAGAGGGGAGGGGCAAGTGCCTGAGGAGAGGGAGAGATTGAAGATGTGGGTGAGGGAGCGTAGGATGGAGGAGGAGGAAGGTCGTAGGAGTTGTGAGGGGATAGGGTCGAGGGGGCAGGTGGTGAGGCGGGCATCAGAGAGGATCTTGGAGACTTCCTCGATGGTAGTAAGGTCAAAGGTGTGGAGTGTTGGGGGAGCTTCAGTATGAGGAATGTAGGGTGGGGTGGAAGAGGAGGTCAGAGCAGTGGTGGGGGTGTGGGAGAGGGGTGATGAGGGGGTAGCTGAGTGAGGGTGAAGGGGGTTGGAGAGAGTTTGAGCAGCGACGAAGTCCCTGCGGGTTATGTCGAGGGGGAGGGGGGATAAGGGGGTAACTGTGTGAGAGGGGACGGGTTGAGAGGGCGTGTGAGTTGCGGCAATGTCCTTGCAAATTGTGTCAATTTTGTTTTTGAAGTGATTGGCAATCTCAAGGGCAGTGAGTGAGGTGCTGGGTGGAGGTGGGGGTGGAGAGAGTAGAGAGTTGAAGGCAGAGAAGAGTCGGCGAGGATTGGAGGAGAGGGCCTTGATGAGGGTCAAGAAGTAGGCCTGTTTGGAAGCATGGAGGGAGGAGGTGTAGGTGCGGAAGGCAGATTTGTAGCGGGTGAAGGCTTGTTGGGATTTGGTTTTGCGCCATAGTCGCTCCAGGGCACGACTGTGTCGTTTGAGGGTTTTGGTGTGATCAGTCTGCCAGGGCTGGAGCGGTCGGGGTCTGATGTTGCGTGTGGTTAAAGGCGCTAGTGAGTCAAGGGCTGTTGAGAGCGCATTGTTGTAGGCGGTCAAAGCCAAGTCGGGGCAGGACAGGGGGAGGATGCGGTCGTGGAGTTGATCAGCTGCAGAGTGGAGGGAGGCAGGGTTAAGGTTGCGGAGGTTACGGCTGGTAGTAGTGTGACATTTGGAGGGGTAGGCGTTGGAGGACGAGGAGATAGAGAAGGTGATCAGGTTGTGGTCATGGTTGTGGACTGTATATGTACAATGGCAGGGGCATTAAAGTAATAACCTTCAAATTATTTTTCCTTTAATACCTCTGGTAGCTTTTAATTGCCATTTAGCGCTTTCCTCCCACTTCCTATCCCAATACCAAAAGTTGTCACCAGACAGGAAGTGGGGAAAAACAAGGACATCGATATCAATAATACACCAATTGTTGACATTCCTACTTCACTAGCAAATGCGTTCTTACTCATTCCTCAAGATGCTTGGGTTCGGACACCAAGCTTAGTGGGACTCTATGGCTGGTTTGCGCATGCGCAGATCTCTGCCACAAACCACTGTGTCACATCTGCATTCATGTGAAATCTCACGGCGTACTTAAACTCTGCATCCAACTGTACAGGATCCAAGGAAGAAGCATGACGCAACGTCATTCTGGCCTAGGTCAGCAAGGAGGAAGTGAATACTTTTATATAAAAAAGGGAAACCACCACCTGGGATGCAGGAATGATTGGAAATCATGTGACTGCTGTGATTGACTGTCACAGTGGTCACACGGTCAGGGGCAAGTCCCTACAGATCGTTAGTGGGGACCGACAGCTCGATCTCTGTGCTTGGAGCGAGCGCATTCTCAGCACAGAAACACTGGCCACCCATTGACGCAAATGTGTGGTGTGTGTTACGTGGGGAACAACAGGTTAGGAATTTATGATTGAATAGAATTTTTTTTTTTTTTTTTTTACAAACTGTTGCTTAATGTCCCTTTAAAATAATTCCATATATTTATATGCCTTTAGAAATACCCTATAAATGCTTGACCATGTAAATGAGGCCTTACATGTATTTCCTCTGTGTATTATCTGGCTGCCCGGAGATACCCTTTAAGAATGGGGCAGATACAAATGGTCCAACGTTCTCTGTAGAAGAACTCAGGAGATAGTGACAACACTCTACAAATGAACAAAATAGGGATTCGAGAAAGTGTGCAGTCAGTGACAACACCGGATAAGAAGCGTCCTGGTACCAGCTGTGTTTAGCACGCACACCCCCCTCCCCGAAACAGGCAATCCACTTTCTGCTCAAACGTCTCTTTGCTAAAATAGGTCAATCTACTGCAGACAAAGTCAGACACGGCCGTCGTGTACGTCACACGGGAGCCCTGTTGCTTTCTACTCTGCTGATGTCTGTGACACGGATTCCCCATTCACAGTGCCCACAGAGTCCAGCTCCTTACCTGACAGAGGATGCAGAAGGGGGTAGGACTCGGCTCTCCCTCGGGATGCAGAAGGGGGTACAGCTCGGCTCTCCCTCGGGATGCAGAAGGGGGTACGGCTCGGCTCTCCCTCGGGATGCAGAAGGGGGTAGGACTCGGCTCTCCCTCGGGATGCAGAAGGGGGTACGGCTCGGCTCTCCCTCGGGATGCAGAAGGGGGTACAGCTCGGCTCTCCCTCCGGAAGCAGAAGGGGGTACAGCTCGGCTCTCCCTCCGGAAGCAGAAGGGGGTACAGCTCGGCTCTCCCTCCGGAAGCAGAAGGGGGTACAGCTCGGCTCTCCCTCCGGAAGCAGAAGGGGGTACAGCTCGGCTCTCCCTCCGGAAGCAGAAGGGGGTACAGCTCGGCTCTCCCTCCGGAAGCAGAAGGGGGTAAGACTGGGCTCTCCTCAGGACTGGGCTCTCCCTCAGGATGCAGAAGGGGGTAGGACTGGGCTCTCCCTCAGGATGCAGAAGGGGGTACAGCTCGGCTCTCCCTCAGGATGCAGAAGGGGGTACAGCTCGGCTCTCCCTCAGGATGCAGAAGGGGGTACAGCTCGGCTCTCCCTCAGGATGCAGAAGGGGGTAGGACTGGGCTCTCCCTCAGGATGCAGAAGGGGGTAGGACTGGGCTCTCCCTCAGGTATGCAGAAGGGGGTACAGCTCGGCTCTCCCTCAGGATGCAGAAGGGGGTACAGCTCGGCTCTCCCTCAGGATGCAGAAGGGGGTACAGCTCGGCTCTCCCTCAGGATGCAGAAGGGGGTAGGACTGGGCTCTCCTCAGGATGCAGAAGGGGGTAGGACTGGGCTCTCCTCGGGATGCAGAAGGGGGTAGGACTGGGCTCTCCTCGGGATGCAGAAGGGGGTAGGACTGGACTCTCCTCGGGATGCAGAAGGGGGTAGGACTGGGCTCTCCTCGGGATGCAGAAGGGGGTAGGACTGGGCTCTCCTCGGGATGCAGAAGGGGGTAGGACTGGGCTCTCCTCGGGATGCAGAAGGGGGTAGGACTGGGCTCTCCTCGGGATGCAGAAGGGGGTAGGACTGGGCTCTCCTCGGGATGCAGAAGGGGGTAGGACTGGGCTCTCCTCGGGATGCAGAAGGGGGTAGGACTGGGCTCTCCTCGGGATGCAGAAGGGGGTAGGACTGGGCTCTCCTCGGGATGCAGAAGGGGGTAGGACTGGGCTCTCCTCGGGATGCAGAAGGGGGTAGGACTGGGCTCTCCTCGGGATGCAGAAGGGGGTAGGACTGGGCTCTCCTCGGGATGCAGAAGGGGGTAGGACTGGGCTCTCCTCGGGATGCAGAAGGGGGTAGGACTGGGCTCTCCTCGGGATGCAGAAGGGGGTAGGACTGGGCTCTCCTCGGGATGCAGAAGGGGGTAGGACTGGGCTCTCCTCAGGATGCAGAAGGGGGTAGGACTGGGCTCTCCTCAGGATGCAGAAGGGGGTAGGACTGGGCTGTCCCTCAGGATCCCTGCGTCTGCCTGGCCAAGCGATGGGGTTGGAAAATGTCTGTGTTTGGCACAGAAGTGCGACAGCGCTGTGTGAGGGAGCTGCAGACACGGATTGAATTAATGGACGTCCCCAGACCGCAGAGTGCGTTGGAGCCCTTGTGCATTGGTTGAGGCAGCGCTGAGGGAAGCTGCACAGAACAAGCTTTGTTCTGAGGGGGAGAAGGATGGACGGGGATGTGGTGGGAGGAAACGTCCCCTCTGGATCATTACTACACATCTCAGCATCACTTTCTCCATGTGCAGACCAGGGAGGGAGGGAGGGGACGCCACACAAAGGAGATTTAAACCAGGTAACCGAGTTGCAGTAATCCCCCGACTAGGAAACTACAAAACATCACAACAAGGAAACAACGAGCCGTCTACAAACTGCCTGCCAGTGCTGACCTGTGCTTCTGAAAATGCCAAGTCCCTGGCTGCCAGGACTCTTCACCTCTGATCTAAATGCTGGCTCCGGGACTACAGGGTCCCTGAATGATATTCTCCAAAATATTCCTAACACATCCACTACCTCGCGGCCCTGTGATCTAGTGTTCATGACAATGTTTGCGTCTCCTTGTAATGTCCTCTATGAGCTCCCGAACCTTTCCTTTTCACCCCTCACGTCCATTTGTTTAGAAAGGCTGGCTCCTGTTAGTTGCGGTCATGTACACTTCTCTACACACACTAGTTCCTAGTTTATCTTCGAGAGAGCAAGCCAGGGTGGCTACCTTCCTACATACAGTGAGACCATGGGGAATGAACGCACTCAGGACTACAGCCACCAGGCATGCGTGTACAGCTCCCACTGCCTCCAGCCTTAGAGTGGTGGTCGCTAAAGGGTTAAAGCCGCACTTCCCTTCACTCTTACCCAGTTGTACAGGCTCCTTTCCCATACTGAAATTACTTCCTCCGATTTCAATGGACAGACATGATCTGCCCGCATTGCATTGAGAAGCACAGAGACCCAGAATTGGCATCATTGGGTTTACAACAAGGTATGTAATGAAAATGGAGACGTTGATGAGGGAGCAGATTAAACGTCAGCTTAAGGCTTCATTGAAAGCCGGCCATAGATGATGCGATTTTCATTCCTGCAACCACGGGATGCACAAAAGAAAAATCGCTTGATTCCCCCATCAACACAGTCAGTCTTGATGGGGGAATCCCTCCCTCACAGCTCCCTTTGAGGCACAGGGGAGGGGAAACGTCCCTGCTGGCAGAAGACATAGAATTTCCGTGGCATTATTGCTGCGGCTAGAACTGCTAGCAATAATCCGACAGGTTGGTTGTACCAAAGTCATACAATAGATCTGGGTACAATCAACCTGCCCATAGATGGTTCAAATCTCAGCTGGTGCCTGCTAAACCAGCAGAGATTCGAATCATCTTACACCAGCTGTAGACGTTTTGTTTGAGGGATGGGGGGGCCGCAGTTGTGCTGCGTTTGTGCAGAGTGCCGACGCGCCCCCCCCTTTAACCTCCTTAACAGTCCATATTTCTGTGCTCAAAGCGGTACTTTTTGCATGGAAATATGTATTTTTTTTTCTTATTGTAGGCCTGCAATGTTTAGGAATAACTCACTGAAATCTGTCCGAACGAGAGCCTAGTAAACATCCCGGGTATGATAAAACTTGAAACACAAAATCATAAATAATATAATAAAAAATAATACAATAATAATAATACATTTAATTCAATAATATAATCAAACCAAAAACACAGAAATTTGAAATATAGCGCCAAGTTCGCACATCACTGAGCAAAGTCGCAAAATCGTTTTCAGTGTCTGATGACGAATTTCCCCACAAATCATTATCACTCAATTCTGCAAGTGGTTCTGATTTACGATTGCTGTTCTCTAGCTGGTCTAAAACCACTTTTGATGCTTTTTGGACGCCATGGACATTTCTCAGTTTTCAGGCAGAAAGAACAGTAAAAATGCAGGCAGGGCACAGGACAAAGCACTCGGGACAAAATGTATGTGAAATGGTTTGATACAGTAATGTTTTACTATGTGATTTTAGTTGGCACTTTTTGTCATTTTCAAAATTTCCCGCCGTTCCGTCCCCCGTACGTCTCGACGTCGCAGGGGACGGAGCCCAGAAGACAGATGCCGGCATCCGCCAGAGGACATTACAGGGGACACTGCAGGAGGGACATCGTGGGAGCGCAGGACAAGGTAAGTGACTGAGGGATCCCGGAGCAGCGCCACATGATAAGCTGGAGTGTAGCTCGGGGTTACCACTTGTGGTACTGAAACTTTACCCTGAGCTACACTCGGGAATACCGCCAGGGATGTTAAGCTGCAATAGGCAACTGCGGCAAAATTTACCCGACATGTACCGATCGGCAGGCGGCAATCCGGTTGAACATTAGATGGTCAAGCAACGGGGAAGCTCTGCAAACAGCCTGCAATGCACGGCAAAAATGCCTCCTCCTATCAGTAACCTCTGAAGCGCGATCCATACGCATATCTACACTTAAGGTGCCAAGGAGTTCTAAAGGGATCCTGCATTTAAGGTTGGCTCCTGCAGCTGTCAATCACAGCCTGCGAGGAGAGAGCAGGGGACGGGTCTGAGCTCTGCTCTATGTGTCTATGGATGCCCACAGCCCAGCTTGGGATTGAGCCCACACAAGTGCCCCCACAGCAAGCCGCTCGCCATGGGGGCACTTGGGGGAGGGAGGAGCCGAAAGCACCAGTGGGAGACCCCAGAAAAAGAGGATCATGGCTGTTCTGTGCAAAACCATTATACAGAGCAGGCAAGTATGACATGTTGATTATCTTTTAAAAAGAACGTTAAGAATCACATTAACAGCACTTATATTTAAAGTGGAGAAAGATTGATTAAAGTCTTATTTCCATCTCATGTAAGATGAAGGAATGCATTCTTTTGGCATCTCAAGCAGCCAGCTTTCCCAGGAGGCAGTGGTGCAGCACGATGACGTCACTGGTGCCTCCATACCATGGATGCTACAGGAAGTAAGACCAAAGGGAAGTATTTTTAATGCTCTTTTGGCACCCATCTTAAGTTCTCCTGATTTGGGAGTGGGGGGGTATGTCGTTAAAGCAGACCCTGAATTTCCATGCAAGGCTATAGTTTACATTAAAAATCATAAATGGACGCTAATAAAGATATACAATAAAACATGACTGCGTAGAGGCAAATAGAATAAACGTGAAGACAAATATGCTACGAAGTAGGCACCATAGGGAAGGTGTGCAATGTACACAAACCCCAGCAACCCCCCACCCACAAAAAAAACCCCCAATCCACGTCTGGAGCCCGGAGGAACTGCCCAGCATGGCTAACGTGGCATTCCCCAGAATGTATATATAACGTATGCAGATATAAATGAAAGAAAACATTTCTGGCGTTCTGCATCTAAAAGTAATTCCAGCTACACAGAATGGGTTTGCAGTCCATGTCAAGTTCCAGGGACCAGGAAGACACAAGGGAAAATGTTCAGTTATATATAGAACTTCATAAGCAGAGGAGGCCAGATTGTCAGATAACCTCATAAGGCCACAGGATCTGGAGCCACAAGCACTGGGAGCAATTAGACCCGGAATCTGAAGTCCAACTCGAAAAATCAGAACGTTCCCCTCTGCAGTGCAATCTTGGGGAGAAGAAAAGCATTTTACTTTCTTGATCCCTGGTTCTTCATGGAGACAGCAGCCCCCCCATGCTCAGTGGTGGGTCTGTTCCTCCATGTCATCACATCCAGTGCAAGGCTATGGGCCCTGCATTTGTTTATGATGACATCAGGACCTCAGACTGCTGGAGCATGGGGAACAAATGACACTGCAGGGACTGGTCTAGCAGTGCAGAGAATTGTGTAAGGGCTCATGTACACTGCAGCTGATAAACGCACGTTTAGGAGCAGTTAAACGTTTTTTTTCAGCAGCCCCTGAACTCTCCCTAATGTTTTCCTATGTGTTCATGTACACATCGTCCTTTACAGGCAGTTGAGTTTACAGTCTTTTTGAACACAGAAAACTTGCGTTCAGCAGATTTTATCAGCGTTTCAAACACAAAATGCTTGTAAACGTGGCTAACCACGTTTATAAGCTTTTGGAAAAAATGTTTAACTCTTACATTTCCCGATGCTGTCCAGAGTGTTTTCCATCATGAAAAAAGCATGGAAATCGTTTTCAAGGTGCTCAAATGGACAAAACACTGAACACAGGATGTTCCTACCAAGCTTTTCACACATTGTAATGACCGATTCACACCTCAGACTTCTCCCACCCTTGCAATCAAAAGATATGTTAATGACCATTCACACCTCAAATTCCTCATGACGACCCCCTGCCAGGTGGCCTTAATGGCTCACTCCACCAGACACCTTTCCCACCCTTGGAAACAAAAGAAAGGTAATGAGCAACTCACACCGAATTATCTCAACACATACTGCTGTCTCTGCTTCTACTCTCTGTATTTCTCTGAAACAGTCGGAAATAGTTAATAATTTTCCACTTTGCAGTGCATCCTGGGCATTTGGGAGGTTCTCCTGTGCTCATCTTTAAAAAATGCTTCCAAACACAAACGCGCATAAATGCAACCGCGTCAAAACTGACGTTTTTTAACCTGTGTTAACCTGCTGTCAATATCCAGCGTTCAAAACGGGAGTTTATCAGCTGCAGTGTACATACGCCCTAAGGCAGCCCCCTACATCACGCATTTTCTTTGTATTCAACCAGTAAGTTGGAAGAAAGAACGAGCAGATTCCCCCATCCACACACTTGCTGTGGATGGGGGAATCCCTCCCGTCGTGGTATTGTATTCTGACAGCAGAGAATCTTCCCCGCTGTCAAAATGCAATGATCAGTATTGCTGGCTACTGCCAGTGTGCTGATCGTTCAATAAAAACCCAGTAGGATGTTTGTACACAAGACAAAATCGATAGATCAACTTGTGTACACCTAACTTGGCCATACATAGAGCAAAATTCAGTCAGTCCCTGCTGAACCGGCCAAATTTCAATCCATGTACCTTACCTCTACTTTTCTATGTCCCTAGACCTAAAAGGAGCATTTAACCCCTGGAGCACCACTGCAAGGAGGAACGTTTTCTAGCATTGGGCTTTAAAGGAAATCTATACTAATAGAAATGAAGCAGCTGACCTTTTGAAAATGCTGGTTGCCTGGCTGATATACCAATTCTCCAACTACTATTGTGTTCACTGCTGATCTAGACAATTGTTGCTATAAGGTATGTTGTGTCTCCTGATCAGCACACTTACCTCTGCGGCAGAGCCAACGTATAAACAGACTCTCTGGCTGCCACAGTTTATTTACCTTTTTTAGTCCTGGCTGATTTTTTTTTTTTTTTTTTTTTTTTTTTTTTTTTTTTTTTTTTTAGATGTGCCACCCATACCACCTATGCCGACTTTCCTGGGTTTACTTGTCCCTCCTGGGTGTCTGGGGCCATACGTGGCCATCCACAATGGGAACCCTGGACTTCCAACAGGCTAAGACGTTTCAAGTACTTGCCTCTTCCTCAGAGCCAACAGGTTGGCTCTGAGGAAGAGGCACATCCTCGAAACACGTTAGCCTGTTGGAAGTCCAGGGTTCCCATTGCAGATGGCCACGTAGTGTGGATTGGACGGTGCTGTTCTTTGCGATGTGCCTTTGACATTTATGTAATTTGTGAGTACGATACCTATTTTTTTTTCTTAAATACATTTTTTTACGGTAATGCACTAGGTCGGTGCGCCCTCTGTTTGTTTTCTTTATATCCAGTACATCTGGACTACCCCGGTCCGTTGAGGGCAGCAAGGATTGCACATTCCAGGACATCCAAGATGTAGCCATAGCCCATGTTGAGTCCATCCCCAAACGCAGGAGTATTTTGGTTTGCCGTTTTCGGTTAAAATAGAGCTGCATGTCGATTGTGGTAGATAATTGGCGTAGGGCCTGGGGGATGGTGGCAAAATGTTCCTTCAATACCGTCATCCTTGAGGCAGCCTACAAAGTTCTCCTGTGTTGGTACTGGGTCCCGGCTTGGACTGGTCACTTTAATCCGACTTGCAGAGATAGGCGTTTCTGAAACTGTGGTCTACGAGGGGACGTCTTGCACATCTGGTGGTCGTGCCTGCGATTGATAGGCTTCTGGTCTAGGATTTTTGGTTTGCTGCAAATGTTATTTCATATTACGGTCCATAGGGATGCAAGGGTGGCCCTCCTGCATTGCCCAATTTTGGGTCTGTCTAGGTCTCAGCAGAGACTGGCATCCCACCTATTCATTTCGGCCAAACGTGCTATAGCTCAACCTTGGAGAACCCCTTTGGTTGTCTTCCAGGGGGTGAAGACCCAGATGAATGCTATGCTGATCAATGAACAGATATCTAGCGTCTTCAAGATTCTCATCCAAGATGCCTTAAGGTTTGGGAACCTTGGATACATTATTCCCTGCCGTCCCTGCCTCCAACTAGCTATGGCCTCTTATAGTCGTTGCCTGTGCTAGCCCTGGATCCGTGACTCTTCTAGTCTTCCTTTCTTCCACGTTTTCTCCCTGAATCTTTCTTATTTCTATATTCTTATATTTTCTTTTTTTCTATCAGTTTTTTGGGGGGGATTCCGTTTGTTCTGAGTTGATACTTCTCGGTAAGGGTTTTTCCCTTTTTTTTTTTTGGTAATATGATGGATTGCTGCTGCTACTATTTCACTCAACTTTTTGCCGTCCCTCCTTAGCGTCATTGGATGTTCCATTATTTGGCTAATACACCCTGCTGAATTGTATCTGCTTATGTATGCTATTGTACCGCTCTGCCCCTACGTGGGCATATCATGAGCTTGTTGTATTAGAAAAACAAAAACCTCTTTAATAAAAATATTGAAATAGAAATATGGCTGCATGGCCTATATAAACACCAATTCCTTCTTCCCCGATTGCGCGGTGCTGCATTTACCTTCCCTTTGGCCACAGCATCATCCAATATAGAGGCACAGCCATAGAGAACAAGCACTGAGATACAGACCAGACCACCATTACTTCCTATTGGCCTACCGTTACACAAAGTCCTGAGTGCAAACTTCAGAGAGGAGCTTTGCGTGCACCAACTTCCAACAGCCAATCAAAATTAAGCTTTCAAGACTTGTTGTCAAAGTTCTCAAAAGCAGACTCCTGATTGGCTGACCCAGGTTACTGCATGTCATTCATTTTCCAGCTTAAAGAAGCGATGAGAAAGAAAACCTAAAAAGGAAGATACTTGTAAATCAAAGTTCATTAAGTCACCTTGTCATAAAGGAGCCCAATTATCCCCCTGGGTTACAAGAGCCACTTACAACCAAGGTGCTGCATGCAACTCCCCAGGAGCTCAATGTGCTTACTGCCTGCCTGTATCCGGGGAACAGAATTCTGTTAAAGCAATTGGCAATTAATAAATTGCTCTCGCAGTACGAATGCCTGTTAACCATCTCTAATCTGACGGCAATGAACAGCACCTGCGTGTTTCAACACTACAACGGCATTTATATATCCGGCTATCAATCATATAAGTACTAATGAAGTAAGACCATACACTATACAATTTTCTGTCCAATTTCCTTTAGATTTACCTTCAACTACGTAGTGGAAGGGCCTGCCTAATTGGATACAAATGAAACGGTTTAGGTTTGACCTCATATTATATGGTTTTTGGTAAACCTAAGCCAAAATTCTCAAGAAATTTGTATAAATGTATGGCCAGCCTTAAATGGAAGCTGTAGAGCATTTTCAGCAAGAACGTATATTGAGAAGATATGTCAATGTTTACCTAAATCATCAATACTTCCCTCCCCTACTGCGATGCGACATCTACGAGCTTTCTTGATGGTTTCTTCAGAGATTTTGGTCATTTTGATTGGTCTCGGTTGGAGTTGTGCAACTCCGAAGCATGGTATGAAGCATGGGATTGAAGCATGGGATTGAAGCATGGGATGAGTGAACTCCTACTAGAGTTCACTTATCCCAACCTGAGCTGTACCAAAAATGTACACCGAGCTGCACAAATAAGGTCCACGTTCTCCCTCCATCTCTGGTGCCAAAATAGTTTCCTCAACTTCTTCCAGGTTCAGGGTCTTTGGCCAACTTAATTGCCCTGGGGCCAGAATGACATGAATCCTGTGCAGGGGTTTTCCTTCATCCTGGCACTAAAGTGTGCCAAGAATGTATACTGAGCCACGCCTGTGACGTCTATGAGCTCCCTTACCACCGTCAGGATCAGGCTCCATACACTAGTGGTTTTTTAAGCTCCTAGAAGCTGTTAATAGCATTTTTTTCTGCTCCTAGAAGCTAAGTAGTGTTATCCTATGTGTCCATGCACACTACTTTAGGCTATTAGCGGTTTTTGAGCTTCAGCTTCTGGGAGCAGAAAAAAAAAATTGTTTTTGTAGAGTTTTTTTTTGGAGTGTTTTTCGAGCACTACTAAAACATGCTATTAACAGCGTTGTTTTTTTTATCAGTGTTTTTTGAGTTTAAAAAGAACGCTAGTGGGCATGGAGCCTCAGGGTCTTCAGCTATCCTTATTGGTCTGGGCTGGGATGACGCAACACCTGTGCATGTGCATGGGAGTTCATTCATCTTGACACCAAAGCATGCCAATAATGTACATGGAGTTGTGCACGCAACATCGACAGTACACAGTTCCTTGCTGGCACAGCCATTTTCTCCCAGGATTTCTCTGGGTTCAGGGTCTTCAGCCATCTCAATTGTCCAAAATTGGGATGACGCAACACACACACACATCCCTCCAGAACGTGGTGACGTCACACGCCGAAGCTCCACCCTATTCGGCGTGTGATGTCACCACGTTCTGGAGGGACAGCAGCCATTTTTCTGGCTGGAAACTTTGTTCAATGTTAGTAACCATTTATATTTTACGTTTGGACTTTATGATTATCTATTGTGAGATAGATTAGCGCTGCATTTTTTCACGGTTTATTATTTGTATATTGCCTTTTATGCGAGCAGCTTTATTTTTATTTATATATTTTTTTAAATTTTGTATACCAATTTAAGCGCAGGTTTGATTGTTTCCATTACATTCTAAAGTAGCCTTATCTCAACCTTTTCAACACAGAGGAAGCCTTGAAATAACGTTCCGGTCTCAGGGGAACCTCTGCTAAAAGTGACTATATCTACAACTCATGATACATTAGTGCGATGGTCGGGGGGAAGAATGCTCCTTACACTTAGGGTCATGGGGAAGAATTACCCCCTTAGAGGTAGCCAGTGTCAGTGGGAACTTACCTGAGGGACAGAAATTGCTCAAATAACTCCTAGAAACCTCTGGAGGAACCCTAGGGTTCCGTGGTTTCCTGGCCGAGAAACCCTGGTTGAAAGCATCTTACGATGAGAAAGGTAGAAAGCCCATATTGCCTATGAGACATAATAGGGTTGATTTACTGTAACCAGAGTGCGCAAAATCTGGTGCAGCTATGAATAGAAACCAATCAGATTCCAGTTTTTTTTTTTGGTCAAAGACTAATTGAACAAGCTGAAGTTAGAAGCCGATTGGCTACCATGCATAGCTGGATGATAGCTTTTGCACTCTCCAGTTTTAGTAAATCAATCCTAATATGTCTCTCCTACACTAAAAATCCTTCCTGCTTGTGAATTATGCAATATAAGGCTAAAGTTCTACTTAAAGTTGACCGGAGCTCTACCCATGCAGGGCAAGGCAATGGGTTCACAAATAGACTGTGCTAGGCAAGCGGAGGGCAAAGGACTAGTCACCATTATTGACCGTGGGCTCCCTCTGCCAATTCTTTCCCCTATTCCTGACTTATGCCTTTTTCTGCACCATCTCACTGTGGACGTGGCCATCTCGGTAGAGGCAGAGCTTTACGCCTTCCTATCAAAGCTGCCACCTGATGACTGGTGGGTTAACGATCAAGAAGTAGCAGGAGAGGTGGAGGAAGCACAAATCCACAGAACCAATTAAGCTGAAGGGAGATTCGTGCACTGCCATTGGACAGGTACAATTTCCCCTCCAGCAATGACAGTAAACTTTCAGTTTCAACTCACAAAAAACATTCCAGGTGCATCAAAACAAAAAGGTGTTCAAATACTACAGTTTACGTTCTTTAGAAAAACTGCCACAGTTCTATATCTTTGCAATCAGTAAAATCCAAGCTCCTTGTTAATTAGAGAGCTCTAGTTCTGACTCAGCAAGAAGTCAAATCATACCTATGCAGAGAGACCACTGCTTCCACACAGAGAGCAAGCATCCTTCTGTGCAGCATGTTGGCAGGGGACCACTTTTTCCAAGCAAACTGTAAAGATGTACATTGAGCTACACATGTTCAAGGGTACAAAGCCTGTGACCCATCTCCTGTGCATGTACAGGAGTGACGTCATCCCGTACTGGCCAATCAAGATGGCTGAAGACCAGCACTGAAAAACACAGAGGAGGAGGAGATGCCGACACTGATGAGGGACCCCTCATGGACATTGGACTGCTGGAGAGGAGGTTAGTACTGTGACTTTAGTTCTTTTTATAGATTGAAAAGTTTAGTTGGGCTAAAGTCTAGGTTCACATCTGTGAGGGTGTTGCCGCTGCGGATCCGCACCCCCACAGAGAAATGCGGACCCGCGGGCAGGTGCCATTAGTTCTAATGGCACGCCGCCAGCACTGGAAAACACAACCATACTGGGAACTGAGGTTCCCGTGTGGGCTGCGGTTTCCAAAGAAGTGCAGGGACTTCTTTCTCTGCATGTCACGGGCACAGGAGTCCATTCAAATGAATGGGCTCTCGTACTCGAGCAAAACGCGCCCCGCACAGCCACATAGATGTGAACCAGGGGTTAAAGAGCAACTAAACCCTCCTATCAGTTTCCACCAAGCTGCCATCTTGGCCTCTGTTTGATCTTCAACTTCCACGGTGCAGCACATGTGACCAGCCATTTGATGGTTTGACAGTGTGGTTGAAAGCACAATCAAGTGTGACAGACACATTCCTGACACGTGCCGGGAAAGTAGCTTTTTCGAAACTGTCAAATCGTTGGGTTTAGTTCTGCTTTCAGCAATTAAAATGCAATTGGCCCAAAGTCAATATCGTTTCACTTTAACAAGAAAATCCTTCTATCCTTTAAAAGAAAAAAACAAAAAAACAAAAAAGAATGAATAATTCTTCTGTATGGGATGAGAGGAAATGTATAGAAACCGATTGTGCACACACCAAACGTTTATGCAGATCTAGAAAAAATCTGCAAAATTCAAACAGTTCCCTGGCCAAGTCCAAGCTCAGACCAGGATTTTGTGGCGTATGGAAGAAGGCCCGTATGGAAAATTCAACATTTCCAAAATGCCATTTATAACATTCAGCAAACACAGACTTGTTCACAAACCTTCCATTGAAGAGCATTAGTTCACATGAGCGCCCAGGGCCTGCAGGGCACAGAAAACCTTCCTTGTATTTAGAGAGAAGATAATTGGCCAAAGTGCTGCACCTTTTCAATGAATGCGACAATGTGGCAGGACCCAGACAAGCCATTCTGAAGAGTATTGTCTACACTGTTCCATGATGTGTGTACAGGCTGCTTCAACTGGCCTCTGTAACCAGAGGGAATGAACTGGTAGACGCGCTGTCCATTGTGAGCTATGGCACGTTGTATAGGCTGGCCTGGATAGAGCTACCTGAATTATGAATGCCAAACCAAAACATTTTGCAGCCAACAAAATGAATCTCTGCAGCTCCTGCTCCCCACTGCAGTCCTATATATAGTCCCACCTGACCCTTACTGTAGCCATATGTAGCGTTCCTCCCCATCACAAATCAGACATACGTATATAGCCCCCATAACCCCCACCGCATGTGGCCCCCATAACCCCCACCGCATGTGGCCCCCATAACCCCCACCGCATGTGGCCCCCATAACCCCCACCGCATGTGGCCCCCATAACCCCCACCGCATGTGGCCCCCATAACCCCCACCGCAAATAGCCCCCATAACCCCCACCGCAAATAGCCCCCATAACCCCCACCGCAAATAGCCCCCATAACCCCCACCGCAAATAGCCCCCATAACCCCCACCGCAAATAGCCCCCATAACCCCCACCGCATATAGCCCCCATAACCACCACCGTATATAGCCCCCATAACCACCACCGTATATAGCCCCCATAACCCCCACCGCATATAGCCCCCATAACCACCACCGTATATAGCCCCCATAACCACCACCGTATATAGCCCCCATAACCACCACCGTATATAGCCCCCATAACCACCACCGTATATAGCCCCCATAACCACCACCGTATATAGCCCCCATAACCACCACCGTATATAGCCCCCATAACCACCACCGTATATAGCCCCCATAACCACCACCGTATATAGCCCCCATAACCACCACCGTATATAGCCCCCATAACCACCACCGTATATAGCCCCCATAACCACCACCGTATATAGCCCCCATAACCACCACCGTATATAGCCCCCATAACCACCACCGTATATAGCCCCCATAACCACCACCGTATATAGCCCCCATAACCACCACCGTATATAGCCCCCATAACCACCACCGTATATAGCCCCCATAACCACCACCGTATATAGCCCCCATAACCACCACCGTATATAGCCCCCATAACCACCACCGTATATAGCCCCCATAACCACCACCGTATATAGCCCCCATAACCACCACAACAGCTGTATATAGAGGTCTCACTACTTCATAAACAAAAGAATATTAGCGAGCGCTACCTCCAGAAATAGCCGCTGGAACACCAAAAAGGCAACCAAAAACAACCTTCCAATGCAAATAACAATAAAATAGGTGCAGCGCTAAAACAAGATAAAATGCATAGTAAAGTGCAAAGTGATCATCAATATCATATTCACCTAAATAAATACAAAGTATAAAGTGCAAAGTATATATCACCACATGGTGATAATAATGGTGATAAATTGTACCAAAATTAAATATGGACGTGAGGATCCATCAAGATCACAATCAGCGTGTGTGGGTAACTGATCCAGGGGAGACAGATGAAGTGACTGAATAAGCAAAGTGCGCACTCACCAGAAGCGCGCTAGAAACACACATTTGAGATTAATTCTCTCTCATCAGGTATAATCAGGTCATCTGCTCCCAGGTTCGGCCAGGTTCCTATACACCATTGGGTCCTTAGGCAGGTGTCACAGCGTCTGGTCACATCTGTGTAAGACTCTCTGGGTCCCTTAGTGGGTATCACCGTTTTGGGTCACCTCTAAAAGTAGGCTCTGTGAATGACGGCACTCACAAGGAGAGCCCAATGAAGGGCACCACATAGCGTGATACTGCATAAAGGGATGGCTTATTCCACAAAACATGTGTATAAAAAAAATGGTAAAAAAGACACTGACCATAAATACTTCAGGACGGCCACCAGCGGTGGGCGTGACGTCTGGATGCTGTAGCCCCCCCACTACTTCATGTCTCCAAGCTCCCATATTTTATGTCACTCTTCCCCCATCCCCAACAGCTCTAAGGCGAAGTTCACATCTATGCAGGTTGCAGTTGATGCGTTTTACTGGTGCGTTTTGAACACATGATTTTGATAAATTTTTGTGAATAGGAAAGTATGATCGTTCTGTTCATGTAGTGCGACTTTGATTGAGACTTTACACTCTCCGACATTCAAGTAACAAAGCAGTATCAAAGTAGCGAAGGAACCTTTAGGTGTCCAAAGTCTCATACTTTCCTATTAACCAAAAAAAAAAAAGCTAAATTTATCAAAATCATGTGTTCAAAAACGCACCAGAAAAACGCATCAACCGCGACCTGCATAAATGTGAACTTAGCCTTAGAGCTCAGTTCATGTGTGTTCTGTTCATGTAGTGTGACTGATGCTACTTGAGTGCCAGGGAGTGTAAATTCACATCAAAGTTGCAGTAAATGAACGGAAAAATCAATAACTTCCTATCAGCAAACAGAAAAAAAAAAAAAAGAAGGTACCAGGGGCATTTCATGAGGCCCCCTACTGACCCCGGCCCCTCAGGCAGTACCCGAGTGCCCCTGGTTAGATGTCTTGCAAATCGCAGCTGAAATTGGCAGGTCACACTGTTTTGAAATTGTACGATTTCACTGTAATGCCGGCCATACACAGGTCGAATTTCAACCGATTTTCATCAAAATCGTACCTAAGAATAATCGGCCGATTTTCGCTCTGTTAGTGGGATGAACGGCACTGGCTGATTTTCGTGGTTCCTGTTGGAAAATTAGTGAAAACGGTCGATTTTCGACTCAATGATGGTCAAATCGTACGATCGTTTTTCCAAAAAGAATAAGCGCATGAGCCGTGACCTGGAAGGAATAGAAGTTTCGCCTGTTATTTGAGGTGAACTTTATGACTTGGTCAGTCGATTTTTCAAGATCATTGATGGCACCATCAGATTACCGAGCGAACAAAGTTTTTGATTTTCGGAAATATTCGGAAAAATTGTTCGAAATTAGACCCATGTATGGCCTGCATTAGTCGCACGATTTCAACAATTGGCTGTGACCAGGAACCAGGGGCGGACTGACAACTCATGGGGCCCCCGGGCAACAGGGGATTGTGGGGCCCGTGTCCTTGCCCAAACTCAAAAAAGCCTATGAAAAAGGTACCAGGGGCATCTCATGGGGCCCCCTACTGACCCCGGGCCCTCGGGCAGTGCCTGAGTTTCCAAATGGTCAGTCCGCCCCTGGCAGGAACTGAAGGATGACTTACTTGTTAAATCCGCTTCCCTGATCATGTACACCCTGCCGGGTGCGCTCAGCTGTGTACATAAACACCAGTTAAAGGGCAGCTACAGCAAGTCCATAAAAGACCTATAAAGTTGTGTACACAAAGCCATGAACTCTGCTGACAGCAGTTCTGTCCTCTCATCCACATTACTCTGCATGCGGCCTGATCTCACTCTCAACACGCCAATGTTGGCTCCGACATACATGTCCGAGTGGTGTCAGCCCCGCCCGCTGTCACCCGCTAAACAACTCAGCCACTCTCAGATCTCTACAACACAAAGGCTAATCATTCTGTAATCCAAGATATGATCGTGGGTTGGTTTAGGGCAGGGGTAGGCCACCTGAGAGCCGCAGGACTACAAGTTCCATCATGCCTCTGCAAGTCATAGCTGTAACTGTCAGTTTTGTAATCTTTGCAATGCCTCATGGGAAATGTAGTTTCACAACAGCTAGAGAGCCACAGGTTGCCTACCCCTGGATTAGGGATTTCTCATTTCAACACTAAGCTACGTTCACACTAGTTTTGCCAGCAGGTGTCAGACAGGCGTTTGGGAAGCATTTTTAAAACTTCTCAAACGCCTATGAAAATTCTGCACATGGCAGCACACAGTGCTGTTCACACTGAAGCGTTAGCGTCGCGGCAAAACGGACGCCTCATGTCCAGTCAAGAGGAATTGAAGCTCCCATTCAAGTCTATGGTGTCGCTCCTCAAACCCCTGGCGGGCGTTTGCAACGCGGTTGCGGAGCGTTAATACCATTTATCTTCATTATAGGCGTTTGTGGTGCGGTTTTAACACTTGACAAACGCCTATCAAACGCCTCAAAACCGCAAATAGGGCATTTGGGGAGCGGTAAAAACGCTTCCCTAACTCCTGTCAAACGCTATAGGGGCGTTTGGCGAGAGTTAGAAGTAAGTCAAGTGCAGGGGCGGACTGACCATTTGAAAACTCGGGCACTGCCTGAGGGCCCGGGGTCAGTAGGGGGCCCCATGAGATGCCCCTGGTACCTTTTTCATAGGTTTTTTTGAGTTTGGGCAAGGACACAGGGGCCCCATGATCCCCTATTGCCCGGGGGCCCCACGAGTTGTCAGTCCGCCCCTGGACAAGTGTGAACGATCCCTAAGGCTCCATGTACACTGCAGCTGATAAACTCACGTTTAGGAGCTTTTCTGCGTTTTGTTCAGCAGCCCCTGAACTCTCCCTGTTTTCCTATGTCTCCATGTACACGTCGTCCTTTACTGCCATTTACAGGCAGTTTACAATCATTTTTTTTGAACGCACCAAACTTGCATTCAGGAGTAGATTTTATCAACGTTTCAAAACGCTTGTAAACGCGGCTAACCGCGTTTATAAGCGTTTGGAACTTTTTTTTTTTTTTTTTTTTTTTTTAACTCTTCCATTTCCAGATGCTGTCCAGAGCCTCTCTTTCATTGTGAAAAACGCATGCAAAGCATTTTCCCCAGTACTCAAATGGACCCGGTACACCATATTTTTAAAGAATATATGTTAGACACTGCTGCAATAATTTCTGCACAGAAATGAGCCGGAACACATCCAAACACCACAAAAAAAAAAAAAAAAAAAAAAAAAAAAAGACAGCTAATCTCAACACATACTGCTCTCTCTGCTTCTACTCTCTCTAATACTCTCAAAATGTCTGAAATAGTTAATAATTTAGCATTCTCCAGTGCATTCTGGGTATTTGGAAGGTCTCCTGTGCTTATCTTTAAAAGATGTTTCTGAACGCAAACGTGCGGCAAAACTGACATTTTTAACCTACGTTTTCCTGTCAATTTCCAGCGTTCAGAAGATTTCTCCAAACGCAGCGTGTACATGGAGCCTGAGATCACCAGATTTCTGTCAAGCCCAGCGGGTATTTCTTTGTCCCGATCAGACATACTGCAAATGTATTTGAAAAATACAACTGATAGTAAACGTATGACAACCGAAACAAGCAGCAAATTCTGTGATGGACGCGCTGCAAAGTAAACTAAAGCTTTTACCTCCCCTGACAGAGCCAAACCCTCCGCCCCTCACGTTTCACACGCTCTCCCTCCCAGACACTGCAGGGCACACAGAGTTGCAGCAACAGAGGCAGTGCTGTCAGTCCAGAGAGCGATGGGCGGGGCTACGTGTGGCCATGTGCTAACAAGCAAAGTGACTTTACAGATAGCCACGCCCCCTCCAACATCTTCCAATCCCACTGCACTCAGGCACAGCCTACATGAGAGCGACAACTCGGCTTTCAATTCAGGAGCAGTGCAGCATTGTTGTCACCTCATCCCAGGAAGCTGCATTAGGAGGAGCTCACCGGTTGTCACCTCATCACAGGAATCTGCATTAGGAGGAGCTCGCCGGTTGTCACCTCACCCCAGGAATCTGCATTAGGAGGATCTCGCCGGTTGTCACCTCATCACAGGAAGCTGCATTAGGAGGATCTCGCCGGTTGTCATCTCATAACAGGAAGCTGCAATAGGAGGAGCTCGCCGGTTGTCACCTCATCACAGGAAGCTGCATTAGGAGGAGCTCGCCGGTTGTCACCTCATCACAGGAAGCTGCATTAGGAGGAGCTCGCCGGTTGTCACCTCATCACAGGAAGCTGCATTAGGAGGACCTTGTCGGTTGTCACCTCATCACAGGAAGCTGCATTAGGAGGAGCTCGCCGGTTGTCACCTCATCCCAGGAAGCTGCATTAGGAGGAGCTCGTCGGTTGTCACCTCATCACAGGAAGCTGCATTAGGAGGAGCTCGCCGGTTGTCACCTCATCACAGGAAGCTGCATTAGGAGGACCTTGTCGGTTGTCACCTCATCACAGGAAGCTGCATTAGGAGGAGCTCGTCGGTTGTCACCTCATCACAGGAAGCTGCATTAGAAGTTCACTGGCAGGATCAACAGGTATTTGTGGGATTTTATTGTTTTTTTCTACTTAATCA